>NW_024715887.1:0-11364 GCF_018991925.1 Homarus americanus | reverse complement strand
CTGGCGAACACTGGCGAAAACGAACATAAATCAAAGATACATTTAATATTGTTAGCTACAGAGGTCTTAGTCTATCAAAGTAAGGCTCGAATAAATACAATAATCTGTTAGTTAAGGAATGTTACGTAATATATCAAGGTTTATTATTAAGTAAGGTTACATAATATAATAAATAAATGATTTATTAACAATATATATCCAAGCGTACATTCTATTATCGCCATCTGAATCTTCCACTCATTCAGATGTTTTAAAGATAAAATTTTATTAGTGGTATTTGTATCTTATAAGTGATACTTGAACAATTTACTTAATATTTAAAGACGTCATTACTTTAATTAATATGTACTGAATGAGGTGGAAATAGCACATAGCCTTGCAGGTAACTCTTTCTTCCACGCATAAACAAACACCCTTCCTTACCCAAGCGAAACCAACACACACACACACACACACACACAGATAAAAATCACGTATGAGAAGTAAACCGGAGAGAAAAGTGACTAACCTTTACATACACAAAACTCACTGTGTAGGCGGGTGTCACCTGGGATGGACTAATTACCATTGTTAACGGTGGCAGTAAGGTGGGTGTTTCCCTTGTAGTGAGGGAGAAAATGATGATGAGGAAGATAATGGGGAAGGAAAATGATGAGGAAGGAAGGTAATGAATGAGGAGAAGAAGGAGATGGAAGATGATGATGAAGAATGTAATGAGGAATAAAGATAATGAGGAAGAAAAACGATGAGGGTGGAAGATGATGAGGAACATAAAAACATAAGAACATAAGAATGGAGGAAACTGCAGCGGGCCTATTGGCCCATACTGGGCAGTCCCGTTTACACCCAACCCCTATTGCTCATATGAGCATCCAACCTATGTTTGAAGCAATTCAGCGTATTCGAGTTAATGATGATATTTGGTAACTTGTTCCATTCATCCACTACTCTGTTTCCAAACCAGTGTTTACCTATTTCACGCCTAAATCTAAATTTGTCTAATTTCAAACCATTGTTACGAGTTCGCTCCTGGTTGGATAGTTTGGAGTACCTTTGTAATGTCCCCTTTGTTTAGCCCTCCTGCCTTCCACTTATCAACCCTCCAACGCGTGTAATGAGCAGTGAATTTGAGCCTGATGAGATCCCTGTCCCGATTAGTCTTTGTCATTCTCCTCTGAATTCTTTCCAAGGATTCTATATCCATTCTGTAATACGGTGACCAGAACTGAACTGCGTAATCCAGGTGTGGTCTCACAAGAGCAAGATACAGTTTTAGGATGACCTCGCTAGTCTTGTAACTAACACTCCTTTGTATGAACCCAAATACTTTATTAGCCTTGTTACGAGCAAAAACACATTGTTTACTTGGCTTAAGGTTCCTACTTATCATTACTCCTAAATCTCTCTCGCAGTCGGATTTCTCTATGGCATCGTTGTTCATCTGGTATCTGGTTTCCCTGTTTACATCTCCTATACTGAGTACTTTACATTTGTCGACGTTGAGTTTCATCTGCCATTTTTCAGACCATTCGAAAAATTTGTTTAGATCTTCCTGTAGTTTTGCCGAGTCCTCGTCAGATTTGATAACACGTCCTATTTTAGTGTCATCAGCAAATTTACTTATGTTGCTGTCTATGCCGATATCTATGCCGTTTATGTATATAATAAACAATAATGGTCCAAGTACTGAGCCTTGAGGAACTCCACTTGTGACGTTGCTCCAATGGGACTTAGTGCCGTTAATGCTCACTCGCTGTTTCCTGTCCTGTAACCACGCCCTAATCCATTTAAGGATGTCACCTTTGATGCCATGGGCTTCTACCTTTCTAATTAGTCTTTCGTGGGGGACTCTGTCGAAGGCTTTGCTAAAGTCGAGATATACCACATCATAATTGTGCCCCTCGCCCACTGATTCGAAAACTGATGAAAAGAATGTTAATAGATTAGTTAGGCAAGAACGTCCGCTTGTGAAGCCATGCTGGGAATCATTGATCAATCGGTGCTTCTCCAGGTGATTTCGAATAGAGTTTGAAATGATTGCTTCCAGTAATTTGCCTACTATTGATGTTAGACTGATTGGGCGGTAGTTAGAGGATAGTGATCTATCCCCCTACCGTGTGGATCCTCACACACCAACACTTCCTGGTTTACTGTGATAATTACTGTCTCGGGGAAAGTTGCCACACACACACTCAAATATCTATATGAATGAGAAGCATAATATCTCACCTTAACTTTTTAAAGAGCTTTACAACTGTGAACGTGAGGCTAGAGTGTGAAGCCAACTGCCTCACTACTGCATATACTCTCCCGAAATACGTGTGAACTGTCCTCCAAGTACCATTCCAGACACTCTTTAGGGGAGGGCTGGCCAAGAAGAGTGTGTTTCAAGGGTCGTGAGTCGCCCCCTGAAGTGTCTCCTACCTCGTGAAGTGCTCTCCTTTATGTGTGTCATGCAGCTGCCTCTCTGATGAATATTGTTTAAGTTTCCTGACAACTTCTCGACAAATGAAATGAATAGCTCAAATAGTGGGGAAGTTGATACTCCAAAACACCAAATACAACCCTCCCCACCCCGCACCCACCCACCCCCCCAAAAATATAAAGATATATGAAAATCATGGATCTTTTTATTTCTCTCCGTCCATTTATAAAAGGCATGATTATAATAAGTAACTGATATATGGAAACTTTCGTCCATGATATATTAAAATCCTCTATATTAAAAGTAATGGAATATTGGATCTTATCATTAAATTTTTTACCTTCACTGATATTAATTCTTCGCATCAAAGACCTGGATTTTTAATTAGTGAGTTGCCGCTGGCGGGACCATCATAAATTCTTCGTCTTGGTTACTCAGGGAGACATATCATAAGGAGGAATATTCTGGCGAAATATATCTGATGGAGAAAGATCTTGGGGAGAAATATGTTGAGGAAAAAGATCTTGAAGAGCAATATTTGGGTGAGAAACGTCTTGAGGAGCAATATTTAGGGGAGAAAGGTCTTGAGTATACACAGTGACATCATAATATAAGACTTAGGTTTTCTGGTGAAAATATTCCATCTTGGCAAAAGAGGAGAGATGGGTCATACTACCTCATAAAAAAAGCGATAGGTATCTTCTTAAGAGGAGGCTGCACCACCACACTATTTCTACTACACACTCTCTCTCTCGTGTCTAGTAGTTTCCTCTTTGGGATATTGTTTTATTCCTATTAACTTTTTCTTATTAATTCATGTCTATATTTTTTAATTTTTTTATTATAAGTTACGTCTTGAAATCAATTATCTTCACTGTTTATTCACGTTTTTTATGCAGTTTCAGTTTTCAAAAATTTTCCTTATTCCTGCGTGATTTTGAGAACTTTTTTATCTGTGAAATTACAAGTGAGCAATTTCTCAGACATTCTCGTCCACAAAATTCGTCTTCACATTGCAATATATCCTTGAATTTTCACTGCATTTTCCAAGTATTTTTCTAACATTATTGTGTCACCTTTCTCGTGTGTGGTGGTAGTGGTGGTGATAAGAGTAATGGTAGAGGTGGTGGTGATGATAGTGGTGATGGTGGTGATAGTAGTAATGAGTTCTAGAAATGGTGGCAGTAATGGTTGTAGTAATAATGATGTTGATGATAGTGGTAGTGAGATGGTTGACGTGGTAGTAGTGGTAGTAGTAGTAGTAGTAGTAGTAGTAGTAGTAGTAGTAGTAGTAAGGCCCGGGCGGCGTGGGTGTGTTGGGGTGCCCTCCCTGATTTAAAGTGTTATTGGTGGAGATATACTCAGATTGTGGGAGCGAGAATTTCACAGTGTGTCGATGAACGTTTGATGTCACCTTGAGCATCATCGCCGTCGGCTCTTCTCATTCCTTACGTCATTAAACGCAAATATTGCTCGTGTTCACCGGCGATCTTCAAGTAAGCCTGTGAGTGTTTGAATGGTGGGTGGCTGGAGTTGCCAAGTGTCAGTGCCAGTGTGTCGATAGGCCTACCCTAGCAAGGGTGGCATCGCGACTCTCGCCCCTATGGGGCCAAGTGCCTCAAGTAACGGCCACTCCATGTAGTGTCGGCTGACCCAGTGAGTATATATAACTAATGTTACATCAGCGAGACCATAAAAATGGTGGCTATCTCTACCAAAGTGACATAATCAAGTGTTAGGCGTGACAATTCTTCTCCCAGTGGATTATTCTCATGTGTGGATTATCGCCCACATGGGGGGTGCCCGACACAACCACACGCGCGCGCATGCCCTTACTACTCGGACACCGAAGGCTAGGCTGTCACCCCTGTGCCTCATACGCATAAGATCTAGTTCCTTCGTCCGTATGGGCCCAATAGCAGAGGTCGGAGGCGGAAATATCTGTCGCCCAAGTCGCTGGTCACTATGCCTGGCAACAGTCTTTGCTGCGTCTGTGCTAGCCCGAACCAAAACTGCACAAATTGTTTTTGTGCGAGAAACAATCGTTCATGTGTGGGGTGCAGGAAGCTAGACCAGTGTCGGAACCCACGTGGCAGGGAGCCGACACAGGCGGCCACAGTGGATATCGCCGGGACCCAACCACCCGATGATATCCCAAATGATAGCAGTGAGTCTACTCAACCCGAAAATGTAGTACTAATAAATGCTGCTCCCTCAGTAGCAGGTGTCCAGGAGGAGAATGAGAGACTGCCGCCTCAGTGGAAAGGCATGTCGATGGAAAATGCAGGCGTATGGGTCAAAGAAACCTACTCAGAAATTGTCAAGTGGTCGCCCGCTAACTTATTTGAACCACCCAAGTGTGCGGCCACCAAAGAAATGATTCGGGAGATGACTTTCTTCAGGACTGATTACACTCAGGACCGCTTCCTCGCCCCCCTAGCTCTTCAAATACTGGCAATAATACCACATCTATTTTGTCAGAGGACACACACAAAGGCTAAGCACAAAGAAAATGTGGCAGCAATGAAGAGAAGATCGACAATGTGGCGGACTGGGGCCCTAGATGATCTCCTATGTGAAGCAAGAACACTGCAGGAGAGACTAAAATCTACAGGTGACGGAAAGCAAAACACCGATGACGTGGCAAGAAAATTTGGAAACAAAATGCGTGTGGGAAAAGTGTCTCTCGCGGTAAGATCTCTAACACATGAATCCTCCGGTGGAGTGATGCCAATAAACAGTGCGACATTAAAACTATTGAAAGAGAAACATCCCTCTGCAAGTGAAGATGAAGGCATCAGGTTCCAGGGTGACTATATCCCGCCAAATGTTGTCCTGTTCGAGAAAATAACAGGAGAGATGGTGTGGAAAAAGGCACTGAAGACTCGAGGAGGAGCCGGCCCTTCAGGTCTGGATGCAAACGGTTGGAGAGTCATCCTCAGCACTAACAAGTTTGGCCCTGTAGCAAGCGAACTCTGCACTGCCATTGCCACCCTTGCAAGAAAGCTTGCATCCTCTTGCTGCCATCACCTCCAGGCTCTGACGGCCTGCCGCCTTATTCCTCTGGAAAAGAATCCAGGATGTAGACCTATAGGGGCGGGGGAAGTGCTGAGGCGGATCATCGGAAAGTGTATAATGGAGGTGGTAAAGGATGATGTCAGGGCAGCAGCAGGGAACCTACAAGTGTGTGCTGGCCACCAGGCTGGTGGGGAGGCGGCCATTCACGCCATGAGATTGATGTTTGAGCAGCGTGATTGTGAGGCCGTTCTTCTGGTGGATGCTTCAAACGCATTCAACATACTTAACCGCAAGGCTGCACTGCACAACATCAAGATCAAGTGTCCTAGCTTTGCGATGTATGTTGAAAATTCGTATAGGAATCCATCAGACCTCTACATAGTAAACAACAAGGCTCTACGAGGTGATACCATTCTACAGTCGACCGAGGGAACAACACAGGGGGACCCCGTTGCAATGGCAATGTATGCAATAGGCCTATCGGTGCTCCAACAAGAAATAAAATTTGAAACAACTGGGGTCAAACAAGTGGCATATGCTGATGACCTCACAGGAGCAGGAAAAGTGGAGGACATCAAAAAGTGGTGGGACCTGGTAACATCGCGAGGTCCACATATAGGGTACCACCCTAACGCCAGCAAATCCTTCCTCATCGTGAAGCCAGATCATTATGATCGGGCTGTGGAGATTTTCGGCGAAAGTGAGGTCAAAATAACTAAGGACGGCCAAAGACATCTAGGCGCAGTAATTGGCACTACGGACTTCAAGACCCAGTACGTAGGGGGAAAGGTGAATGAGTGGGTTAGCGAAATCCATGCTCTATCGGAGATTGCTAACACAGAGCCGCATGCGGCCTTTGCAGCATTCACACATGGAGTCAAGCATCGTTGGAACTACCTGATGCGTACCATCCCTGAGATCCGACCCCTCCTCCACCCTTTGGAAGAAGCAATCAGTGTCAAGTTCATTCCTAAACTAGTGAAACACCACGACTTAACCCTAGTAGAAAGAACACTTCTTGCACTTCCACCAAGACTGGGAGGGATGGGACTAACTAATCCAGAGGAGATTGCTGACTCTGAACATCAAAATTCACTTAAGCTCACTGCAGCCCTCACTGACCACATAATAGCCCAGAATGCAACAGGGGAAGTGGACACCAGCGAAGTTAATAAGATCCGTAGGTCCATTACAACAGATCGGCAGCACTGCCAAAATGACATGTTGCAGCAACTATTGCTGCTGGTTCCAGAAAATTTGACAAAAAAAGTTGCTATAGCGCAGGAGGTGGGCGCCTCGAACTGGTTAACTACGTTACCGATAAGGGCAAATGGTTTCAGCCTTAACAAACAAGAATTTACAGATGCCATTGCTCTAAGGTACGGTTGGCCAGTAGATGGTTTGCCCTCCCAATGCGTGTGTGGCTCTTCCTATGATAGCGATCACGCCATGGTCTGCAAGAAGGGGCTTCGCGCATGAGGCATGACGAGGTAAGGGATCTCACAGCAAAAATATGTTGAAGAGGAAATCTGCCGGGACGTCATGGTAGAACCGACCCTCCTTCCACTGGATGGCGAGATCTTCCAACACAGGACTTCAAACACATCTAACGAAGCCCGTGTGGACGTCAGTGCTCGAGGATTCTGGACGCGGGGACAGCGAGCTTTCTTCGGCATCAGGATTTTTGATCCCATGGCCGTTTGTCACCGTAACCTAGCTCTCGATGCTGCGCATAGGAGGAACGAGAACGACAAGAGAAGGGCATATGGGGAGAGAATTCAAAATGTGGATCAAGGCAGCTTCACTCCTCTAGTGTTCACAACCTCTGGTGGGATGGGCCCAAGTGCAAGATGTTTCTACACCAGACTCGCGGAGCTGATCTCCGAACAGAAGCAGCAGCCCAGAAGTTATGTCACAGCCTGGATGAGATGTCGACTGTCCTTCTCTCTCCTTCGGTCGGCTTTGCTCTGCCTCAGGGGAACGAGAGCTTCTGCCCCTACTCCGACAACTGCTGCAGATATCGACTATGAGGCAACAGTCACTGAATGCCGCATGGATCTGCGGCTCAACTAATTTAACACAGATAGGATAGTTTCTTATGTATTAGGATATTTAATATTAAGGTAAATAAATGGTGGCGAAGGTGTGGCTATTGGGGGAGGCTGGAGGCCACGTTAATGTAGTAGTAGTAGTAGTAGTAGTAGTAGTAGTAGTAGTAGTAGTAGTAGTAGTAGTAGTAGTAGTAGTAGTAGTAGCAGCGGTGGTGGTGATAGATGCTGGGTCACATGCTCACGCTGGCTGCACTTCTCCAGAAAATTCCATCTTATTTTATAGCGTCCGACCCGGCATATTGCATTGAGGGGAAAACATGACGTTGTACCAAGAACCCCCATACGATTTTATATATAGTATATATGCATAAGTCTACATATATACATACATATATACATACATACTCTAGGGATTCATTATTCTAAAGGGATTAATAGAATATATACGATTATTTTGCTAACTATAACCCAACATAAAAAATATTGATATAAAAAATGGCAAGTATCAGACACACAAAAACTCGAATGTTTATCATGCAACAAAATCATCCAGGAAAAAAGGACAAAGATCATACATATAAAAGCCTAGGAAGTGATGACAGATGGACGAGTAGAGGCGATGTGTGGAGCCCAAGACAGGCGATGACTTGGTGGGGGGAGGGGTGAGATGACCTAAATTTCTTCGGCATTGGGGGGAGGGGGGTGGGGGGTGGGGGTGTCACTGTATGGGAAGTGTCGGACTTATTCATACAGACGGATGGACTATTTCATATATGTGTGTGTGTGTGTGTGCTCGTGTACGTGCGTGTTGTGTATGTATGCCATCCTGCACGCGTGTCTGCGAGTCTGTCGGAGTAGGAAGTGCTTGTACCTTGTTGTGCCACTCACCACTAAGGTTGGAGATTAGGTTAGGTTAGGTTAGGTTAGGTTAGATTAGGTTACAGTGTTTGTCTTTGTCTTTCTTTGTTTCCTTCTTGCCGAGTGTCAAAGAAAATACAGTGTTACTTCATTATATCTCTTTTGATAAATTATTATTTATTATTACTTACTACTTATTTGCCTATTGTTACTTTAGTGTCAGTTCGGGTAAATTCACCACACATACACACACACACACACACACACACACACACACACACACACACACACACACACACTCACATACATATTGGTTAATCGATTATGTTCTTCGAAATGTTTGTCTGTATAATTAAGGAGTCTCATTTCGAAGCATTTGGAGGGTTCACTTCAGACGTCAAATTTACTAATTTGGTTTTATATCGTAAATCGAGGCCAACTTGTTGTAATATCTCCAAGAACTGAGGAATAAACTGAAAATTTTTGTAATATTCATTCTTTTAACAATGCATTGGCTATTAAATGAAGAGTATTCCCTTGCTGAGTTGATGTTTTGCTGTTCAGAACAAAAAAAGATTACTTAGGTGTCGGTGAAGCACTAGAATATAATTATATATCAGTATTATATCTAAAAAAAAATGTAGAATTAGGCCCAGCAATAAAAAGAAGAGATTACCTTTGTGTTAAAAATACCCGGAGGCTCTAAATTAATGTTTACAAATACGAGAAACTGGTTTGAGCATTTGTCAGTAAGCTCAGCAGTGAACAGGATAGGTAGTAAGTCCTCACTGTTCTTCTTGACCAAGTAGTATATTACAAAAACCGAGGGTGTCGTAGTGAGCTGAGCGGGAACTGTGGTGGCGTGAATGTACTGTAGTTGCAAGCTGTAGATGTATCCCAGTTTGGACTTTGTTACTGAGTGAAAAGTAAAATTAGAGCTCATAATATATTAAGAGCAACCCAGACACTGTATACTAAACCTCTGTAAGTACACGATGAGGCACACCATACGCGGGGCTGGACACGAATACCATCACTTCGTAGTTGTAAGGTTAGTTACTCCTTCACAGCTGGGTAGACTGTGAGTGCCCCCGCCCCCTCAGTACAAAGTAGCAACCCTAACGACAGAAGGCGAGCGCAATATCCACCCGGTCACCGCACCCCATGCTTACAGAGTAGAACATTAGATTATTTAACGCAGTACTCAGTCCAGTATATAGCCTATGTGGTTCACGAAGACACGGTAACCTCGACCGTATGAAGTGTGTGAGGCAGGGAACAAGGACTGAACGTCGTCATCTGCTATTTGGTGTATTAGTCTTTGTCCCATCTAGAGAGTACAATGTTAAGACGGACGGCCCCGGCTCCAGGAAGAGGGTTAATAACATTTATCACACCAGGTTGTGCGGTATTATGTCTGCAATGAGCCAGACACGACACAAGGTATGAATTTGGCCGTCAGAAGTTGATGTGTTCCTTGAGGGAGCGAATCATACAAGTGACTGACCCAATATTCAGACCAACAAGTGCGTACATTAAAGGTAACGCCCTCAGTGCGGTAATGCAGTGGACCGGCTAACAGAGAACAAGGTATAAATTAAGTTGTCAGAGGGAGTAGGAGTGTGATGTTGGGGAAGAGGGGGGGGGGGGTGGCTGGCGGACACCACACTAGCACCACACCAACATCACACCAACACCACACCAACACCATCATACCAAACCAAGGACGGCGGGGAAGGGACGAGAGGAACCAATATCACCGCCATTGTTTTACACGCTCAGTATACTTGTGACACACCTGACCAGGTAAGAAAGCTTCAGGAAACTAATTATACCGAAACTGGTCTCCTTGCAATATATGTGTGAAGATATTATTGGTGTAGTTTATTGGGTCAGTTCGTTTAATGGTGCGCAGATATTATTGGTGTAGTTATTAGGTCAGTTCGTTTAATGGTGCGCTCTCTGGTTGTAAACAGCTTGTGTGGCGGCAGGTTTTAATAGCGGTGTTTGCCAGCGAGGTGAAATAAAAGTTACTGTTACAACATAATAAATGAACTCGACTGTATAATAGTGAGCCAACGGTGAAATGTGGTATTATTGTTATAGAAATGTAATATACACAAACGTACACACACGCGCATACACACACACAGCCACTACAGAGAACATTCCCAATAAGCATACACACTCTACCTCCCAGTTCTGTGTGCGTTGTACGGAAAACAAACCACCAAACAGACAACACATAAATGACTACGTTATTGCCTCCTGTGGAAGATAATGACCCCAGAGGCCACACTGTCGAGGTCCACAACCCCGCTATCATGACCCTGTGACCTTTGACCCCCCCAGAGTAATAATGTAGATGATTAAATTACAAATGAAAACCATATGATGATGACTCGTTTACTTTATCTGTATCACCTGTTGATTAGTCATCCTAGCTTATTTCACCTGATGATAAAACACCTTAACGTTACCTGAGGAGGTTAGGTTAGGTTAGATTAGATTGTTTAATCTTAAGGTGATATAAGCTTGGGGCTAATCTTTAGGTTACCTGCCATACTATATCACCAAGCAGACACACACACAGACAGACAGACAGACATCCAACCATACAAACCGTCTCGGAAGATCAATTTCCTTGCCAAGTCCGGCCTCTCGTTCACGTGAGTGAGAAAAGGAAAGATCACAAAGGAACTAAGTGCCGAATATTGATTATCATTACACTGGGCGTCCGAGTGTGTGTGTGTGTGCGTGTGTGTGTGTGTTTGTGTGTCACCAAAACTACTCTCACGACAAAGCATTTATCTCTTCTCCATTTAATGCCACAAGAACAATACAAAAGGTGTGTCTCTTAGTATCATGATGGGATTGATTTTTATTCCAAATTTATACGCGTCAGGATATTAATTCATTTATATCGTCTATTTTAATGTCAAGAAGATAATAATGTTCATGTCTGTTGCTGCTGTTCTTGTTCTCGTGGTCAGAAGTTAAAAGTGGTGAATA
>NW_024715886.1:0-9580 GCF_018991925.1 Homarus americanus | reverse complement strand
CTCCTGCTGGACCGGAACAGCAGACCGCCCTCTCCCTTATTGCCATTGTTGTGGCCATCTTCCCGGACCGGACCACCCGACTTCATCGCCCACAACAACTCACGAGCGTTCAACGGTTTTATCCGAGCATTGGCTTGCCCTCCCCACCTGGTGGTGTAGGTGATACCTCCAGCTGGAGAGCAGTTATGAAAGCGTATTATTCCCGGCGGTTTTGAGGCCAGCACTTTTCCTTCTACTACTATTTTCGCGCAAGCTCTGGCTAGGGACCTGCGCCCTCAAAGATGTGTATGTTGATGAATCCTGCGGTCCCTGTAACTGTTCACCTCCACTCCCGGAGATTGGCCGAGACACAGAGGACTGGTTAGTTCATGTAAAGAAGCAGCTCTCATCAGCTCTACAACCTGAACGAACCGTCACGGCACCTGCTCTGTTCCTTGCTTACTGAAGTCGCCACACAAGTCTCTAGACCATCTCCAGCCCTCCAGAGAACAACAAATTCGCTTCACTCTGCGGGATGCCTTAAAACACATTACCAGCGGACCCGCCCCAGTCTCCTGCAGAACCTATCTTCCTCTCATGAAACTCAACTCCGGGATTTCTCTGGGAAGAGATGTGCAGGATTGAACTCGGCACACAGACATACTTCCTGACTCTATCCTGTGCCAGCTTCACGCACAAAAGCTACCCTGCGTCGCAACATCCTGTCCGCGGTAGGTACTCTCGACACCAGAACTGTATATGCAACATGACGGGCAAATTTTCAACAATCTGCGCTGCTTTCTTTACGCCATGGTCACACCAGTACCTACCACGAACTTGTAAGGCGGGTCTGACACCCTCAGCAGAGCAATACCTCCCATCAGGGACCTGTTGCAAACTTTGAACTGCAGATGGACACCATTGAGCAGTTCTGCTCCCTCCATACCAGCTGCTGTGCCCCGGTTCACGACTCCATACCCGCCCTACAAGTTCGGCCTTTACAGCCAGCCCCAGCACAACAAATGCCCTCTGCTGGTATCACCCGGACTTTCGGCATAATGCTCAAAACTGCTTGAGCTTCTTGCACCCTATTCGGGAAGCAGCAGCGGAGGCTGGTAGGCGCCTCAGCCCCCGTCTCTTCAGGCGTCATCATTACTGCACGTCACCGACAGCACCTCCGACAAAAGTTCCTCATCGACACAGGTTCATCGGTCAGCCTCATCCCTCCCTCACTACAAGACAAGTCAAAGCGGCCTTTTCCTTATGACCTGTTACGCTGCCAGCAGTACCCCCATACATATCCTCGGCGTCGCACCCTGTATAGACCTCGGTCTGTCCAAGACTCGTTGGTTATTAGGTGATAACAGAGCGTGTCTCAACCCATCCTTAGTTTGACTTCCTCACCTTCCACAAACTCGTGGCGTCAAACCAAGTCATCTATACCCTCATCCATGAGCCTACAGCCGCATAAGATCCAGGGTTCTCCATACCAGACACACCGACACTATCACCTGTCTTGCGCTCCAGTTCTCCTCCTGCTAGAGCAGATTCTGGGGAGCTTTTCTCACCCAGTCTCCCCTACCCCCACCACCCTCGTCGGGAATTATCCACCATCGAAACCAAAATACCAGTCTTTTCACGCCCTGCATCGCCCTCTTCCTGAGCTCCTGTACAGCCAAGTGATTCAGCAAACTTCTGCAGATAGCGTCATTAGCCATTAGGGGTCCTGGGCATCGCCTCTTCATGGTTCTTAGAAACGCCAGGTGGTGTGTGGTTTGGTCTGAATCTAGTCTTGCTTGTTAGGTACCCTACTCCGCATGTCAGGAGTTTTACAAACTTCATGGCAAGACAGTCTTCTAGAGATGGGCTTGGGCGTGCCTTCACCAGATCCCAGTAGCACCTGCGGGTACAGAGACAGCCATCACCACTCCGTTTGGACTCTTGGTACTTTCGCGAGTTTTGGCCTTACAATGCAGCTGAGACTTTGAGGTGCATGGACCGTAATATTAGTGAACTCGGTTTTGTCTACGTTAGTGGCATCTTGTATCTTCGCGTGTGTTACTTGCAACTGTCATTCCAGCGTATGGAGAACAACAACTGAAAGTTCATCCTGCTGAGTGGGTTTTTGGAACATCTACCATCATTTCATCGGTCAGAGTCTCACCCAGTGGATACTTCTACAGAGATAACTGTGATTGGGGTTTCCCAAACCTGGCTGTGGTAACTCGAGAATTCCTGGGTTTAATCATTTTCTACCGCTTCATTGACAAGCTGACTTTCTTTCTTTAGGCCTTCTCAAGGGGCGTAGAAGTCTTGAAGCCTCTCGTGTGGACTCAGGCTTCTCTGCATTCACTCTCTCAAGTAGCACATTACCGCCTCATTATCCTGGCAGCCCTTTTCTTGGCCTCTCCCAGCAGGCGCTTCTTCTGCAGTGGGCGTCTTGTTGGAGATCGCGGTTCTCATGCCGTTGCTTTTTGGGATTTAACCGCATGTACGGCGCCTTTGATGGAACTCCTGGCCAATACTTGCTTTAAACGTTTCGCACTTCCTCGAGGCCCATCAGTTCGCCATCTTCTCTGATCACAAGCCCCTCGTCCACGCCTTCGGCTTGAGCTTCGCAGTCACATACACTTCGTGTCCTTCGCCACTTGCATCTCAGGGTTCTCCGGCGTTGTCCAACACATTAAAGGCAGTACAGCAGTGATCGCCGACGCCCTCTCGTTGTTGTCAACATTCTTCCCTCATCTCACTCATTGATTATGGAGCATTTGGGGCTCAAAGAGGTTGCGAACCTGGAAGCATACAGACATCTCCCTCAGGCCTCCTCGGGAACTCATGTTCTGTACGAAGATTAAATTGTGGTGGGTATCATGTGGGCATATTAGTTAGTTGTGCCTCGTCCACCGCCAGAGCTGTTTGACGCATCCATGGTTAGCCACCGGGTGTGCGGGCCTCCCAGCGCCTCCTCACCTGCGTGTTAGTCTGGCCAGCATCAAGTCGATACTAAGAAATGGGCTGCCCAGTGCTGGCTGCAGTCCTCCAAATTGCGTACATTCGGGACTTACAAACCTTCCTATTCCCAGGGCGTTTTCAAGTGGTACCCTGGGCGTCGTTGGGACCTCTTCCTCATCTTGCAGCACCTCATCTTCACCTGCGTCGGCCGTTTCTGGGTGGACAGAGCATTCCTGCCCAATGCTACAGCAGAGGACTGTCCCGCAGCGCCTTCATGTCGGTTGGGTTTCCGTTTTGCCCGTAACGTAATCACTGGCTGGTGCGGTTTGGTCTTAACTCTGGAGATTTCTATGGTTCTCGGCCGTCTGACAGCGCTTACAGCCTCTAGGCCAGCGTGGTGAGCGGTTTCTCCGGCAGCTGGGGCGCTCAGGCCTGCGACCCTTACAGCTGGACTGGTGCGTGGTGCTCTCGACATCCGTCGTCACACATGGAGGGATATGGACTGTGCTGTGGATCTTTCACTGGTTTGCTTGTGGATTTCTCCTCCTCTGACCTCATGGATCCCTCCTGCCGTTGGTCGCTTTCGAGAAGCTTCGACAAGCGGTTTCTGCTTTCAGAGCAACTGCTCCGCCAGCCTCCTCAGCGCCTGAACACATCCTCCTGCACTACTCAGGCGAGTATGTTTTTGTCAGGCATGATGCTCACCTTAACCCATTTAGGTTCCCTCGATGGACCCTTCGAGGTGGTTACCTGTTCAGCAAAGTTCCTGACGATTATCCGGAATGGCAGACATGACACCGTCAGCATAGACTGATCAAGCCGTACCTTTCCGTTGGGCCCCAGCCCAGCAGTACCACCAACAAACTACGCCTGCACCAGTCTACCGCAGTTACTATCGGCAGCAACCCGAGCCCGACATTTCTGGGCACCCTCTTTTCACCCTCAGATACCCCTGTTCCTGTCCTGAACCCTGCTGCTGTTTGTAGAACCTGCTCCTATCGCAGACCCTCCTCCCTGTCTTAGAACCTGCTCCCTATCATTGAGCCCTCCTCCTGTCATTGAACCTGCACCTGTAATGAACCCTCCTCCTATCATAGATCCTCCCGTCATGGACCCTCCTCCTGTCATGAGAGCCTGCAACTATCCTTGGGACCCTCACTCCTGTCACTTGAATCTGACCTGTCGCAGAACCTGCACCTATCATGGAGACCCTCCTCCTGTCCTTAGAGACCTGCTCCTGCTATGGACCCTCCTCCTGAAACAGCCCCTGTAGCAACAGGGAGCACAACAACCATTGCACCAACCTCCTCTAATCCTCCTCTTTCTCCCCCTGATTCTCCCACAGGTTTTTGTCACTAGACAGAGTTATTACGTGGCGGCCGAGTCGTGCGTACACCTGCCCGGAATGTGTTGTGTGGGGCTAGCCGGACAACATCAACCTCCGCCCGGGAGGGAGGAACGTGTGGTGGCTCCTCTCCCCTACAACTCCCAACTGAGCTCGGCCGCGCCTACCAGCCAATCAGCGTGCAGCCAGCTCATGAGACTAGTCTATGCAGAGGGGCGTGGAGTGCGATCTCTGACCTAGTCTCTACCTTCAACCTCTGGTTCAGGATCAGGCGTTTTCACATGCGCTTAAGCGCTGTGATTGGTCCTCTCGGTATGCTCACCCCAAATCCTAATCCTCGTAAATTGTATAAATCACAGGCAATGCTGCCTGGCCAGGAGACCATTCTACACTTTCGGCTACAGGACCAGCAACATCTCTAGAGCTCCTCACCCTCAGCTTCCTCAGAAACCTCCTCACCCTCGGGACCTCTGAGCAAGTTTCTCCTCACCTAGTCCTCCTAAGCACTCGCTGGACAATAATATATATACAGAAAGAGCATTGTGATTTATCCTACCTCATTCCTGAGTGTGAGATATCTACATGTCGTTACGTTTGTGTGCCCATACAAGAGAATTGACAACTGGCCACATACAGTGCCTTCAATATATTTTGACAGTTGGCACGAGTCTGTGCGTTTACTTATCAATCCTTAAGAGTGACTAAGCTTTTCTCTTATAATTTGCCTGAAAGCGACTGGGGAAATATAATTTACATTGCTGGGATTCTTGTAAGATAGTGATTAATTTGAATATAAATATAATTTACTGACAAAATTTTAGTACCTAATCATTTAGTAAAAGTACAGTACAGGTTTGCACTAAGGTCATTTATTTCTTTTCGTTTCTTTTAATATGGATTGTGTGCATGTAAATAAATAAAATAAATAAAAGAGGTTTATATAAATCTCCCCAAAAATACTGATTGAAAATTTTGTACATTATTAAATTTACCAATGAACTAAGTTTTATCTCTTGTGCAAAATATATGACACTTACAGTATATTCAATTATTCACTGTCTTGCTAGAATCCAGCAATGTAAATATATTCTCTAACTTTAGTCTGTGATATTATACAAGACAAAAATTAAAGCCTACTGTATAACCACCAAACCTGGCTGGGAAGGGAGGAGGGGTGACAGTGACATGTTTGACAGTTAAGCCGAAGGTCTAGTGAAGTATTTATTTGTTTATTTATGTCCTTTAGGTTGAGTTTTTTTTTGCTTGTAAAATGTCTTGAAGTGAAGGAATATAATTTAAAATGAATAGCGTCATATATTTTGCACAGATAAAATTTAGTACATAGTGCATTTTAATAATGTAACAGGTATATCTTCAACATCTTTGGGTGATTATATAAATTTCTGGTTGTTTTTTTCTCCTTTAAGCCTGAGAACTCTCACTTTATCTTGCGATCCATTTTTAAAGATTACTAAAACGAAAATTTTGTCTGTGTACTGGCGTTGGGACTCAAAATCTGTAATTTGTCAAAATTTTTAATGCATTAAAAGGTCTGGAGTCGTGAAATGGAATATTTAAATGAAATAGTAGGAGTTGTGAATCTCGAGGAGTATACATAAAAATTTAAAATGGTTGTCTCTTTTTTTCTCCAGCACCCGAGAACTCTCACTTCGCTCACCAGTCATCTTAAATGGAATTACAAACGAAAAATTTTGTCAGTGCTGGCCTAACGTCCACTAACCGAGTCAAAATCGTAATTTGAAAAATATTTTATACAACTGCGGTCGGTCGTAATCGGGTAGTCGTAAGTCGAGGAGTACCTGTAATTAATTCATTTTTCATGTACAAACAATAGGATATCATTTTAGTGTCCACGATCAGTTTAACCACGTTTTCTCCACTTTCCCTCATCATATACCCTGCTCACCGATTGATTTATTATCGTGAATAAACTAACTAAATTAAAAAATAAGAAAGGTTTATGAAACCATTATCACCAGAAATGCATTTGGTTTTAAATTTTGTACAAATTACCATGATATTAAACACATTAATATAGAACTATACCCACATAGGTTGGGTATGTTAGGTCCAATTTATATTTAGGTTGATATACATCAGCAATGGCAAGGAGGGAATTCGTGGAAGAGTTCACCATTATTTAGAAACGTTTCTTGAAGAGGATTCAGTAGGAGGTAAACAAAAAAAATTGCTGAGGAGAATGTGGAATGGGAAAAAGAAAATAAATAAATAAAATTACACCGAAAGTTGTAGTTTCTTTTTAATATACTTAAAAATCATCAAAACAATAAGTACAGTATAGCAAAATAAAAAAGAAAATCAACAAAAAATAACTAGAGGCTTGACTAATTACCCAAATGTACCCAAATGGCAGCACGTGAAGTCAAATGATGGTCCTACATAGATAAATTGGACTGCCAATCACTTCTCGACTGGTGTTAGTTTCACAAGATAAAAAATTGGTAAACTTAATTTAATCTGAGTTCAATAGATCGAGGTGCATGTACCTTACCTAACCTAACACAATTTAAGATTAAATTAAGTTTACCAATTTTTTAACATTTCGTGAACTAAATATAATCAGAGATCTTCATTCTTGACTTTGGTTGGTCTGAACCCACTTCTAGTGATACGGTTTCATAAACATTACCAAATACTTAGAATTAAAAAAATTTGCTCCTTTAAAATACTATAATTATAGAATATTTGTGGCGGAAATGAACGAAATCAAACATCTCCTTCTGGAATGGTATTCTCAAAATTACCTAATCTAATGCTTACTAATGTAAAATAAAATGCTAACCTATCCTAACCAGCCCTAACCATGTTAGCAAGCAGGTAGTAATCTGGGTTATAAGCCTTGACCAATAAAATATATCGCGGTCATAAAATGTTATACAAATCTTCGTTAGACAGACCAATACATTCGAAATTAACAGTCGGGTGTTTTTTAATATCGGGTTGTCACTTTTCCACTCATCATAAGATGCCTAAACTGCGACATTATCAAAAGATCTTTAATAGTTAAATTTTACTCACTGATTTCAACATATTTCAGAAACTAAAACCTGCCTAATTTCTCTATCAAAATTTTTTTGTAGGTGAGCTATGTTTCTGTACCCATCCCATGAATATATAAGCCTAGATGTACAAAAAGTATATTTTTCCTGCAGTCTGCAAAAGTCTTCGGAACTGAGGTGCGCAGCCATGGTTGTTTATGTTCAACAGCTGAGCAGCTAAAGGACGACGATGATAAAATAAATCACCATCAAGGCTATATGCACTAATTTTACTTTCTGCCTCACCGTCACTTTTCATCTTAAGTCGGCCAGGAGATCTCTGTTGCCCAGTGTTATGGAGTAGAAACATGCACGAGTTTTTAGAGAATACCTGAACGTATTTCCGGTTTTGTCAAGACTAGGGTATAATTAAAAAGGATTTCGCAGTGAGCTGTCAAAACTTTCGCTAACAGCAAATTCTAAAAGCTTCTCAATTTCTATTCACAGAAAATTCCTCTAACAGCTTTCTCCAGTGATCCTTTCTTGATCTTGAGCCAGTGACCTCTAGATTGGTGGCCATCAATAAATTTATTGTAGAGTGGATCGCCTGCAACTTCTGGGCAGTAGCGACCTAGTGAGAATGTAAACATCTCAGTGAGTCAGGGGCAGTATTCGGTCGAATGTAAAAATACCGAAGCTAGCGGACGCCTGTCCCTGAGGGTCTGGCAAGGTTGAAAATCCGCAAGTCAGAAAACTGAAAGGGCAATTTTGGTGAAATTGGGACTTTGGAACAAGCTGCCAGGGCGTTGTGGCGTCATCGAATGTGAGCTCATTCAAGGCCAGACTTGACGCACAAAAGCAGGTTCCGATATATTGAAGCCAGTACATGCTCAGTACTTGCCAACAGTGCGTATCAAAGACGCGACCGACCACCTAGCAGCTTGTGAGGTACGAGTTATTGGTTCATACTCAGGATGGGATGGAGAAAGGAAACACAATGTGCTCTCTGTATACATATTGTATTGGATGTACAGTGCAGCTTGGTGCTGGAAAGTGGCAGCGTGGTTACAACAGTGCAGCTTGGTGCTGGAAAGTGGCAGCGTGGTTACAACAGTGCAGCTTGGTGCTGGAAAGTGGCAGCGTGGTTACAACAGTGCAGCTTGGTGCTGGAAAGTGGCAGCGTGGTTACAACAGTGCAGCTTGGTGCGCTGGAGTGGCAGCGTGGTTACAAGCGTGCTGTAGAAACTGGTTGGTGAGGGTGTAGTGGATTCTCTCCCCTACAACTCCCAACTGAGCTCACCGCGCGCCTACCAGCCAATCAGCGTACAGCATACATACATACATAAAATGCTAGTGACGGGAAGGATAAAGGGAGGATTGAAGTGAATTTTGGGGAGGAGAATAGGTGCAGTGGCTAAACATCGCTTGCGTGAGGAGTTTAAGTTGGAGGTAACAGCAACTCGCCTGGACACGGCGAGGCGGCAGGACGAAGTCAGGTTAGCATCAGGTCAAGCGTCAGGTTTCTCAGTGCTTGGTCGGCTTGATTGTGTGTGTTGTTTTCTTGTGGGAGAAATGTCTTGGTCTTCTGTCTTGGTATTCTTCTTAGCTTGAAGTTGATTTTCTTCTCCTCCTCTCCTCTTCTTGCTCTCTTGAAGTGTCCATTCATTCGTGTTTTGGGATTGCTTTTCGTCTTCCTCGTGTCTTAAGTCCTCCTTAGGTGTGGAAGAAGTCGGAGACGGTGAGGTTGACCACGTGGGCTTCAGCTCCACGGGCCTCGTGGTGTTCTTGATTCTGTGTGGCGTGTGTCTTTTCTTGGGTTTTTCTTTTCTTGGGTTTTCTTTTCTCGGTTTTTCTTTTCTACTGTCTTTTTCTTGTCTTGGGGGCGTACAGCAAGGAGGCCTCTTTGGCAGCTCAGTTTCTTGTCGAGTCGAGCCTTGGCTATCCTGCATTCCTCCTTCCATTTCGGGCAGGTCCGATCGGCGGAGGAATGTGGGCCTACAGGCAGCGCATTTTTTACTGTGTTGGGGCAGACCGTGTGGCGGTGTCAGGGCTGCCGCACAGGGAGCAGGTGTCCTCCTGCGCCTCACTTGTTGACAGTTACGCCGGAGACTAGGTCTATACTGATGGACGTAGGGTACGATCTCGACCTAGTCTCGACCTTCAACCTACAGCTCAGGATCAGAGCGTTTCACACCTTACCTTAAGCCGCCGTGATTGGCCCTCGCGCTACGAGCACCTCATATCCTGGAGTTTCCGAAATCACATAAATACGGCCCGGCTGACT
>NW_024715885.1:0-5812 GCF_018991925.1 Homarus americanus | reverse complement strand
TATATATGGATCCTCGTGTTTCGAAGCCGGATTTGGTAAAACGTTACTCTGACCACCTACGTGATACGGGTAGACCCCATTAGAGGTTCACGGCGCCATAAGCTCGTTGAACAGGCTTTGTGTCAAATATAACAAAGTCTAGGACTGCTTTTAGTATCATGGTGGTCCAGCGGTTAGCGTTCCCCTGTCACATACATAGGCTCGTGGGCCGTGGGATCGAATCATGGTGGGTTGACGTGTTGATTGTACTGTATGTAGAAGTCCACTTGCTTTATTGGGCCAAAGAAATATATATGGATCCTCGAGTTTCGAACCCGGATTTGGTAAACGTTACTCTGACCACCTACGTGATACGGGTAGTCCCCATTAGAGGTTCACGGCGCCATAAGCTCGTTGAACAGGCATTGTGTGAAATATAACAGAGTCTAGGACTGCTTTTAGTGTCCTGTTGGTCCAGCGGTTAGCGTTCCCCGGTCACAGTCATAGGCTCGTGGGCCGTGGGTTCGAATCCTAGTATGTTGAGGTGTTGATTGTATGTAGAAATCCGCGTGCTTTATTGGGGTAATGAAATATATATGGATCCTCGTGTTTCGAAGCGGGATTTGGTAAAACGTTACTCTGACCACCTACGTGATACGGGTAGTCACCATTAGAGGTTCACTGCGCCATAAGCTCGTTGAACAGGCTTTGTGTGAAATATACCAAAGTCTAGGGCTGCTTTTAGTATCCTGGTGGTCCAGCGGTTAGCGTTCCCCTGTCACATACATAGGCTCGTGGGCCGTGGGATCGAATCATGGTGGGTTGACGTGTTGATTGTACTGTATGTAGAAGTCCGCTTGCTTTATTGGGCCAAAGAAATATATATGGATCCTCGAGTTTCGAACCCGGATTTGGTAAACGTTACTCTGACCACCTACGTGATACGGGTAGTCTCCATTAGAGGTTCACGGCGCCATAAGCTCGTTGAACAGGCATTGTGTGAAATATAACAGAGTCTAGGACTGCTTTTAGTGTCCTGGTGGTCCAGCGGTTAGCGTTCCCCGGTCACATTCATAGGCTCGTGGGCCGTGGGTTCGAATCCTAGCGGGTTGACGTGTTGATTGTATGTAGAAGTCCGCGTGCTTTATTGGGCTAATGAAATATATATGGAACCTCGTGTTTCGAAGCCGGATTTGGTAAAACGTTACTCTGACCACCTACGTGATACGGGTAGTCCCCATTAGAGGTTCATGGCGCCATAAGCTCATTGAACAGGCTTTGTGTGAAATATAACAAAGTCTTGGACTGCTTTTTGTATCCTGGTGGTCCAGCGGTTCGCGTTCCCAGGTCACAGTCATAGGCTCGTGGGCCATGGGTTCGAATCCTGGCGGGTTGAGGTGTTGATTGTATGTAGAAGTCCGCGTGCTTTATTGGGCTAATGAAATATATATGGATCCTCGTGTTTCGAAGCGGGATTTGTTAAAACGTTACTCTGACCACCTACGTGATAAGGGTAGTCCCCATTAGAGGTTCACGGCGCCATAAGCTCGTTGAACAGGCTTTGTGTGAAATATAACAAAGTCTAGGACTGCTTTTAGTATCCTAGTGGTCCAGCGGTTAGCGTTCCCCGGTCACAGTCATAGGCTCGTGGGCCGTGGGTTCGAATACTGGCGGGTTGAGGTGTTGATTGTATATAGATTTCCGTATGCAATATTGGGCTAATGAAATATCTATGGATCCTCGTGTTTCGCAGTCGGATTTGGTAAAACGTTACTCTGACCACCTACGTGATACGGGTAGTCCCCATTAGAGGTTCACGGCGCCATAAGCTCGTTGAACAGGCTTTGTGTGAAATATAACAAAGTCTAGGACTGCTTTTAGTATCCTAGTGGTCCACTGGTTTGAATTACCTAGTCACTGTCTGCAGAAGCTCGTGGGTCGTGGGTTCGAATCCTAGGGGTGAGGTGTTGATTATATGTAGAAGTCCGCTTGCTTTATTGGGCTAATGAAATATCTATGGATCCTCGTGTTTCGAAGTCGGATTTGGTAAAACGTTACTCTGACCACCTACGTGATACGGGTAGTCCCCATTAGAGGTTCACGGCGCCATAAGCTCGTTGAACAGGCTTTGTGTGAAATATAACAAAGTCTAGGACTGCTTTTAGTATCCTGGTGGTCCAGAGGTAGCGTTCCCCGGTCACAGTCATAGGCTCGTGGGTTCGAATACTGGCGGGTGAGGTGTTGATTGTATGTAGAAGTCCGCTTTATTGGGGCTAATGAAATATATGGATCCTCGTGTTTCGAAGCGGATTTGGTAAAACGTTACTCTGACCACCTACGTGATACGGGTAGTCCCCATTAGAGGTTCACTGCGCCATAAGCTCGTTGAACAGGCTTTGTGTGAAATATAACAAAGTCTAGGACTGCTTTTAGTATCCTGGTGGTCCACTGGTTAGCGTTACCTAGTCACAGTCATAGGCTCGTGGGTCGTGGGTTCGAATCCTAGCGGGTTGAGGTGTTGATTGTATGTAGAAGTCCGCTTGCTTTATTGGGCTAATGAAATATATATGGATCCTCGTGTTTCGAACCCGGATTTGGTAAAACGTTACTCTGACCACCTACGTGATACGGGTAGTCCCCATTAGAGATTCACGGCGCCATAAGCTCGTTCAACAGGCTTTGTGTGAAATATAACAAAGTCTAGGACTGCTTTTAGTATCGAGGTGGTCCAGCGGTTAGCGTTCCCCGGTCACATACATAGGCTCGTGGGCCGTGGGTTCGAATCATGGTGGGATGACGTGTTGATTGTATGTAGAAATCCGCTTGCTTTATTGGGGTAATGAAATATATATGGATCCTCGTGGTTCGAAGCCGGATTTGGTAAAACGTTACTATGACCACCTACGTGATACGGGTAGTCCCCATTAGAGGTTCACGGCGCCATAAGCTCGTTGAACAGGCATTGTGTGAAATATAACAGAGTCTTAGACTGCTTTTAGTGTCCTTTTGGTCCAGCGGTTAGCGTTTCCCGGTCACATACAAAGGCTCGTGGGCCGTGGGTTCGAATCCTGGCAGGTTGACGTGTTGATTGTATGTAGAAGTCCGCTTGCTTTATTGGGCTAATGAAATATATATGGATTCTCGTGTTTCGAAGCTGGGTTTGGTAAAACGTTACTCTGACCACCTACGTGATATGGGTAGTCCCCATTAGAGGTTCATGGCGCCATAAGCTCGTTGAACAGGCTTTGTGTGAAATATAACAAAGTCTAGGGCTGCTCTTAGTATCCTGGTGGTCCAGCGGTTAGCGTTCCCCGGTCAGAGTCATAGGCTCGTGGGCCGTGGGTTCGAATCCTGGCGGGTTGAGGTGTTGATTGTATGTAGAAGTCCGTGTGCTTTATTGGGCTAATGAAATATATATGGATCCTCGTGTTTCAAAGCCGGATTTGGTAAAACGTTACTCTGACCACCTACGTGATACAGGTAGACCCCATTAGAGGTTCACGGCGCCATAAGCTCGTTGAACAGGCTTTGTTTGAAATATAACAAAGTCTAGGGCTGCTCTTACTATCCTGGTGGTCCAGCGGTTAGCGTTCCCCGGTCACAGTCCTAGGCTCGTGGGCCGTGGGTTCGAATCCTGGCGGGTTGAGGTGTTGATTGTATGTAGAAATCCGCTTGCTTTATTGGGGTAATGAAATATAAATGGATCCTCGTGGTTCGAAGCCGGATTTGGTAAAACGTTACTCTGACCACCTACGTGATACGGGTAGTCCCCATTAGAGGTTTACGGCGCCATAAGCTCGTTCAACAGGCATTGTGTGAAATATAACAGAGTCTAGGACTGCTTTTAGTGTCCTGGTGGTCCAGCGGTTAGCGTTCCCCGGTCACATACAAAGGCTCGTGGGCCATGGGTTCGAATCCTGGCAGGTTGACGTGTTGATTATGTAGAAGTCCGCTTGCTTTATTGGGGTAATGAAATATATATGGATCCTCGTGTTTCGATTCCGGATTTGGTAAAACGTTACTCTGACCACCTACGTGATACGGGTAGTCCTGATTTGAGGTTCACGGCGCAATAAGCTCGTTGAACAGTATTTGTGTGAAATATAACAAAGTCTGGGACTGCTTTTAGTATCATGGTGGTCCAGTGGTTAGCGTTCCCTGGTCACATACATAGGCTCGTGGGCCGTGGGTTCGAATCCTGCCGGGTTGACGTGTTAATTGTATGTAGAAGTCCGCGTGCTTTATTGGGATAATGAAATATATATGGATCCTCATGTTTCGAAGCCGGATTTGGTAAAACGTTACTCTGACCACCTATGTGATACGGGTAGTCCCCATTAGAGGTTTACGGCGCCATAAGCTCGTTGAACAGGCTTTGTGTGAAATATACCAATGTCTAGAGCTGCTTTTAGTGTCCTTGTGGCCCAGCGGTTAGCGTTCCCCGGTCACATTCATAGGCTCGTGGGCCATGTGTTCGAATCCTAGTATGTTGAGGTGTTGATTGTATGTAGAAATCCGCGTACTTTATTGGGCTAATGAAATATATACGGATCCTCGTGTTTCGAAGCTGGAATTGGTAAAACGTTACTCTGACCACCTACGTGATATGGGTAGTCCCCATGAGAGGTTCATGGCGCCATAAGCTCGTTGAACAGGCATTGTGTGAAATATAACAGAGTCAAGGACTGCTTTTAGTGTCCTGTTGGTCCAGCGGTTAGCGTTCCCCGGTCACAGTCATAGGCTCGTGGGCCGTGGGTTCGAATCCTAGTATGTTGAGGTGTTGATTGTATGTAGAAATCCGCGTGCTTTATTGGGGTAATGAAATATATATGGATCCTCGTGTTTCGAAGCGGGATTTGGTAAAACGTTACTCTGACCACCTACGTGATACGGGTAGTCACCATTAGAGGTTCACTGCGCCATAAGCTCGTTGAACAGGCTTTGTGTGAAATATAACAAAGTCTAGGGCTGCTTTTAGTATCCTGGTGGTCCAGCGGTTAGCGTTCCCTCGGCCCAAAATACAGGCCTGTGGCCATGTGTTATAAATCCCTGGGTTGAGGCGCTTTACTGCGCTGTAGAAGTCTGCTTGCTTTATTGGGCTAATGAAATATATATGGATCCTCGTGTTTCGAAGCCGGATTTGGTAAAACGTTACTCTGACCACCTACGTGATACGGGTAGACCCCATTAGAGGTTCATGGCGCCATAAGCTCGTTGAACAGGCTTTGTGTCAAATATAACAAAGTCTAGGACTGCTTTTAGTATCATGGTGGTCCAGCGGTTAGCGTTCCCCTGTCACATACATAGGCTCGTGGGCCGTGGGATCGAATCATGGTGGGTTGACGTGTTGATTGTACTGTATGTAGAAGTCCGCTTGCTTTTTTGGGCCAAAGAAATATATATGGATCCTCGAGTTTCGAACCCGGATTTGGTAAACGTTACTCTGACCACCTACGTGATACGGGTAGTCCCCATTAGAGGTTCACGGCGCCATAAGCTCGTTGAACAGGCATTGTGTGAAATATAACAGAGTCTAGGACTGCTTTTAGTGTCCTGTTGGTCCAGCGGTTAGCGTTCCCCGGTCACAGTCATAGGCTCGTGGGCCGTGGGTTCGAATCCTAGTATGTTGAGGTGTTGATTGTATGTAGAAATCCGCGTGCTTTATTGGGGTAATGAAATATATATGGATCCTCGTGTTTCGAAGCGGGATTTGGTAAAACGTTACTCTGACCACCTACGTGATACGGGTAGTCACCATTGGAGGTTCACTGCGCCATAAGCTCGTTGAACAGGCTTTGTGTGAAATATACCAATGTCTAGGGCTGCTTTTAGT
>NW_024715884.1:0-7479 GCF_018991925.1 Homarus americanus | reverse complement strand
ATTGAACTGCTGAACTATATAAATGTCCGCGTTGAAGGGCGTACCACGTCTTAATAATTTGAGTGGTAACGTCACCATTCCTTTGATGCTCAGCTGAGTACCTGAAACTCCTTCGAGCTCAGCGTTACTCGGCCTCCATTTGAATTTGCGGTGAGGGAATTTACGTTGTAACTCGTGATATGATGTCAAGGCCAATACATTAGCGCAAGCACCTGTGTCTATATCAAGAGCCAATCTGGTATTATCCACTCTCACCGGTACTGACAACACTTCCACTTTGCTAAGCGCCGCTATTAATGAGGCCGCTATAGAAGTGCTGTGAAGAGGGGCGGGAATTACCCTATCTATCCCTCTCCTTGCTGTAGTGTGCGCTGGTCTTCCCCCGATGGCTTGTCCTGGGGACGTTTCTGCTTGCGCCTATACGACACCTCCGTTTCACTTAGGTCCACTCCCCTAGCTTTTATTAGTATATCACACTCATGTGAACTATGAGATGTGGTTTTGTGAAGAGAGCAACATTTGCGCGCTGTCTGGGTAGGAGGAGGAGGTGTTGCTTTAGCTCCCTCACTGTTTGACCTTGAGAATGGCTTTGCACCGGGTGTGGCTTTATTTGTACTATTACCTCGGAGCTGAAAACAATCTTCCATTACGTGGCCACGTTTATTAAAATGTGCGCATCGTAACGATGTTTTATGTTTATATGTTAGGCGGGGAGGAGCGATCGAAGCTAAGTGTGTATTATAAGGAGTCTGAGAGTGAGGCATCTGTGGCATCTGTGACGGCTGGCCCAGCTGTGACCTACCTCCAATAATCCCAATTAGCGTGCGCTTGAACTTTTCATAGTCAGGGCTTTGTAAACAAACACATTTAAACGACTGCCTGCATAGGAACCCTGCGTTATATGGGAACGTACATATGCTTTCTTTTCTTCGTCAGTCGTTATGTGACTATTGGGCATGCTATCTTCACATGCACGAATAAAATGTGCGACCCTATAATCGTCTTGTCCCGTGAAATTTCGAACATAATCGCCGCGCTGCATGATATTAATAACATTATCAGCTTTAGGTGTGGTAGTAATACTGGTGTGAGGTTCAGAGAATGCCATTTTAGTGTTATTAAGCAAGTTAGTATTCTTACTCTTAACAGAAGGCTGGGTTAATAAGGTTGTTACCGATTTAGCAACAGACACACTATCACCTGTAACAGGGGTAACTGCTTTAGTATACTTAGGTGAGGTACTATAGTGATTACCAGACGTAGGGTACGACGGTTTAAGTCGTCAAATGATTCGTCTATAACTTTCTCACTACTTCCTACCGACTCATTTAACTGTGTTCCATACTCAAAATCTATGTCAGTCTGGGCATGATCATTGATGAGTTGGTTATCAGCAAATAGTTGCGCTAGGCGTTCGATTTCATCTACATTAGACATGGAAAACTTAGAAATTATCTATTAGACCCCTTGGGTCAATGAATACTTAACAGTAAGTAGACCACTTGCCTCTCATTTACAAGACAATTGAATATGAATTGTAGTTAATTATTAAACTATCAATAAGAAGACAGACACTTACAAACTACTGTAAATTATAGGATTTCAATACATTAATCTTACATTCGACACTTTATCATTGAAATAATCCTATCCGACGAACCGATCGGTGTGAAGATATCTCTGGAACGTGTTCATGTGTGTAGAATTATGTAATTTAAATACCTATTTATACAGAGTACGTCTGTATAGAAAATGTGATCATCCTTCAAGAGTTCTGAGTGGAGTGTGGGCGGGGTGTGGGCGGGGCCTCTTCCTAGGATGCGTGCGCTGCTGCTGGTTTCCTTGGCAACGAGATGACGCTTCTGCTTTGGTGAGAGACGAGTCCACTTGATTTAGGTGAGTTCCTCCTCCGGCGATCAGAAAACTGATGATTGGTTATCACACTGGTCGTGCTGGTTCGCTGGCGAAAACTGCCGTGTGCCAATTCTTCACAGTCCACGTATATATGGAGATCTGTATGATGACACCGGAATTCGTAATTCGCGCTGACGACACAACAATACTGCTCAGCTGCTAGTGAAATACCAATTGAATTCCAGGTTACGAAACTGTTGTTCAACACTGCAACACTGTAATGTCTAGGGAATGCTGAGTGGAGTCTATCTCAACCGGCTCAATCTGGATATGTACCAACAGGCTGTAATATTTGTATATTACGAATTCTGCACGTATTTGTATGTGACAGAGATAAGGAGCGCTCACTACATATCGTCTCAATACGGGATATAGTTTTAAACACTCGGATTATGTAACGCGTCACTGCTGTGTGGTTTCTTGTTTTTCACAAGACACAGACGGATGATACGACTACCAGTTTGAAGAATCCGTACACACCGCTTGCCACCTATATGAATCGGCTGCTTGTCCAATTAACCAGTCCGTTCACACATATTTATATTTGGGTTTTAAGTAACGAAACCCAAACGGTAGTTCGTTTCTTTTATTATAAAAGGTTGTATATATATTTCCTGAGTGTATATCAACCGTAAGTCTCACTGTCTAGGAGTGAATGAGAAAGGGACGGCGTTTATGTATGATAAACGTTTGGTCACATCCTTTCGATATGAGTTGGGGTGAGCTACTGAAGCTTAGGGGCATCGCAGTGCGTGCTTACAGAAATGCTGAGCTATGGGTCTCGCCCTCTTGGGTAAGTTGCCCGCTCACGTGTCAATCTCATGTCTTACTCATAGACAGTGGAAAGTTACAGGGTGGTGAATCTGAATATAATATCAGATGTATTGACCCATTTATATAATACGTTCTGTTGACGAGACAGGGGCCTATTACAGGATGCCCGGCCGTCACACCCCGATTCATGGAACTAAAATCGAGCCCAGCCCTCACACCCCGTTTCATGGCACTGAAGGGGTGCCCTGCCCTTACCCCCGGGGTCATGTCACTGAAGGGGTTCCCGGCCCTCACACCCCAGGTCATGGCACTGAAGCGGTGCCCGGCCGTCACACCCCTGGACATGGCACTGAAGGTGTGCCCGGCCCTCACACCCCTTGTCATAGACTTAAACGGGTGCCCGGCCATCACACCCCGGGTCATAGCACTGAAGGGGTGCTCGGCCCTCATACCCCAGGTCATGGTGCTGGAGGGGTGCCCGGCCCTCACACCCCGATTCATGGCATTGAAATCGAGGCGGGCCCTCACACCCCAGGTCATGGTGCTGAAGGGGTGCCCGGCCCTCACACCCCGATTCATGGCACTGAAGGGGTGCCCGGCCCTCACACCCCGGGTCATGTGAAGGGGTGATCGGCCCTCACACCCCGGTTCACAGCACTGTAGGGTTGCTCGGTCTTCACACCCCATTTCATGGCACTGAAATAGTGCCTGGCCCTCACCCCTGATTTATAGGCCTAAACGGGTGCAGCCCTCACACCCGGGTCATGGCACTGAAAGTGCCAGCAGAAACACACCCAGGGGTCATGGTGCTGGAAGTGGTGACCGGCACTCCACACCCAGGTCATGGCACTGGAAGGTCACCAAAGCCCTCACACCCAGTCATAGCACTGAAAGAATTCTTGGCCCCACTCGGTCATGTCTTTGAAGGGCGCCCGGCCCTCACACTCCAGGTCATGTCAGTGAAAGGGTGCCCGGCCCTCACACCCCGGGTCATAGCACTGAAGGGGTGCCCCGCCCTCATACCCCTGGTCATGGTGCTGGAGGGATGCCCGGCCCTCACACCCCGATTCATGGAACTAAAAACGAGCCCGGCCCTCACACCCCGTTTCATGGCACTGAAGGGGTGCCCTGCCCTTACGCCCCGGGTCATGTCACTGAAGGGGTTCCCGGCCCTCACACCCCAGGTCATGGCACTGAAGCGGTGCCCGCCCGTCACGCCTGGACGCCGCACTGAAGGTGTGCCCAGCCTCACACCCCACTGTCATGGAGCCTAAGCAGGTACCCAGCCATCACCCAGGTCTTAGCACTGAAGGGGTGCTCGGCCCTCATACCCCAGGTCATGGTGCTGGAGGGGTGCCCGGCCCTCACACCCCGATTCATGGCACTGAAATCGAGGCCGGCCCTCACACCCCGGGTCATGGTGCTGAAGGGGTGCCCGGCCCTCACACCCCAATTCATGGCACTGAAGGGGTGGCCGGCCCTCACACCCCGGGTCATGTGAAGGTGTGCCCGGCCCTCACACCCCGGTTCATGTGAAGGGGTGCCCGGCCCTCACACCCGGTTCACAGCACTGTAGGGTTGCCCGGCCTTCACACCCCATTTCATGGCACTGAAATAGTGCCCGGACATCACACCCCGGGTCATGTCACTGAAGGGGTGAACGGCCCTCACACCCCGGGTCATGAACCTAAAAGGGTGCCCGGCCCTCACACCCCAGGTCATGGAGTTGAATCGGTTCCCGGCCCTCACACCACGGGTCATGAAGCTGAAAAGGTGCCCGGCCGTCACACCCCGGGTTATGGCACTGAAGCGGTGCCCGGCCGTCACACCCTGACCATGGCACTGGTGCCCGGCCCACCCCTGGTTATAGACCTAAACGGGTGCCAGCCCTCACACACCCCGTGTCATGGCACTGAAAGGGTACCCGGCAAACACACCCCTGGCCATGGCACTGAAGGTGTGCCTGGCCCTCACACCCCGGGTCATGTACCTAAAGTGGTGCCCGGCCCTAACCCCGGGTCATGTGAAGGGGTGCCCGGCCCTCACACCCCGGGTCATGTCACTGAAGGGGTGCCCGGCCGTCACACCCCTGGCCATGGCACTGAAGGTGTGCCCGGCCCTCACACCCCTGGTTATAGACCTAAACGGGTGCCCGGTCCTCACACCTCGTGTCATGAAACTGAAAGGGTACCCGGCAAACACACCCTTGGCCATGGCACTGTAAGGGGTGCCAGGCCCTCACACTCCTGGTCATGTCACTGAAGGGGTGCCCGGCCCTCACAGCCCGGGTCATGGCACTGATGAGGTGCCCGGCCCTCACACCCCTGGTCATGTACCTAAAGTGGTGCCCGGCCCTACACCCCGATTCATGGTTCTGGAGGGGTGTCCGGCGAGGGCACCCCGGGTCATGACACTGAAGGGGTGCCCGGCCCTCACACCCCGGGCCATGGTGCTGGAGGGATGCCCAGCCCTCACATACCGGGTCATGGAGCTGAAGGGGTGCCCGGACATCACACCTCGGGTCATGTCACTGAAGGGGTGCACGGCCCTCACACCCCGGGTCATGGCACTAAAGGAGTCACCGGCCCTCACACCCCGGGTCATGGCACTGAAAGGGTGCCCGGACCACACACTCCGGGTCATGTCTTTGAAGGGGTGCCCGGCCCTCACAACCCGGGTCATGTCAGTAAAAAGGGTGCCCGGCCCTCACACCCCGGGTCATAGCACTGAAGGGGAGCCCGGCCCTCATACCCCGGGTCATAGCACTGAAGGGGTGCCTCGGCCTCATACCCCGGGTCATGGTGCTGGAGAGATGCCCGGCCCTCACACCCCGATTCATGGAAATAAAATCGAGCCCGGCCCTCACACCCCGTTTCATGGCACTGAAAGGGTACCCGGCAAACACACCCTTGGCCATGGCACTGAAGGGGTGCCAGGCCCTCACACTCCTGGTCATGTCACTGAAGGGGTTCCCGGTCCTCACACCACAGGTCATGGCACTGAAGCGGAGCCCGGCCGTCACACCCCTGGACATGGCACTGAAGGGGTGCCCGGCCCTCACACCCCGGGTCATGTCAGTGAAAGGGTGCCCGGCCCTCAAACCCCGGGTCATAGCACTGAAGGGGTGCCCGGCCCTCATACCCCGGGTCATGGTGCTGGAGGGGTGCCCGGCCCTCACACCCCAATTCATGGCACTGAAATCGAGCCCGGCCCTCACACCCCGGGTCATGGCACTGGAAAGGTGCTCGGCCCTCACACCCCGTTTCATGGCTCTGAAGGGGTGCTCTAGCCTCACACCCCTGCCTCATGGCACTGAAGTGCCCGGCCCTCACACCCCGGGACATGTCACTAATGGGGTGCCTGGCCCTCACACCCCGAGTCATGTCACTGAAGCGGTGCACGGCCCTCATAACCCGGGTCATGGACCTAAAGGGGTGCCCGGCCCTCACACCCCAGGCCATGGGGTTGAAGCGGTTTCCGGCGCTCACACCACGGGGCATGTAGCTGAAGGGGTGCCCGGCCATCACACCCCGGTTCATAGCTCTGTAAGGGTGCCTGGCCCTCACACCCCGTTTCCTGGCACTGAAGGAGTGCCCGGCCCTCACGCCCCGGCTCATGGCACTGAAGGGGTGCCCGGCCCTGACGCCCCTTGTCATGTCACTGATGGGTTGCCCAGCCCTCACATCCCGGGTCATGGCACTGAAGTGGTGCCCAGCCGTCACACCCCTGGCCATGGCACTGAAGGTGTGCCCGGCCCTCACACCCCTGGTTGTAGACCTAAACAGGTGCCCGTCCCCCACACCACGGTTCATGGCACTGAAAGGGGGCCCGGACCACACACCACGGGTCATGTCATTAAAGGGGTGCCCGGCCCTCATACCCTGGGTCATGGTGCTTGAGGGGTGCCCGGACCTCACACCCCGATTCTTGTCACTGAAATCGAGCCCGGCCCTCACACCCCGGGTCATAGTGCTGATGGGTTGCCCGGCCCTCACATCCCGGGTCATGAGAAGGTGCCTTGCCCCTCACACCCCGGTTCACAGCACTGTAGGGGTTGCCCGGCCTTCACACTCCCATTTCATAGCACTGGAAATAGTGCCTCGGCCCTCACACCCCGGTTCATGACACTGAAGGGGTGCCCAGCCCTCACACCCCGGGCCATGGTGCTGGAGGGGTGCCCGGCCCTCACACCCCGGGCCATGGTGCTGGAGGGATGCCCAGCCCTCACATACCGGGTCATGGAGCTGAAGGGGTGCCCGGACATCACACCCCGGGTCATGTCACTGAAGGGGTGCCCGGCCCTCACACCCCGGGTCATGTCAGAGAAAGGGTGCCCGGCCCTCACACCCCGGGTCATAGCACTGAAGGGGTGCCCGGCCCTCATACCCCGGGTCATGGTGCTGGAGGGATGCCCGGCCCTCACACCCCGATTCATGGAAATAAAATCGAGCCCGGCCCTCACACCCCGTTTCATGGCACTGAAAGGGTACCCGGCAAACACACCCTTGGCCATGGCACTGAAGGGGTGCCAGGCGCTCACACTCCTGGTCATGTCACTGAAGGGGTTCCCGGCCCTCACACCACAGGTCATGGCACTGAAGCGGTGCCCGGCCCTCACACCCCGGGTCATGCCAGTGAAAGGGTGCCCGGCCCTCACATCCCGGGTCATGGCACTGAAAGGGTGCCCGGCCCTCACACCCCGGGTCATGAGAAGGGGTGCCCGGCCCTCACACCCCGGTTCACAGCACTGTAGGGTTGCCCGGCCTTCACACCCCATTTCATGGCACTGAA
>NW_024715883.1:0-69077 GCF_018991925.1 Homarus americanus | reverse complement strand
TACTTGATCAGGGGCCTTTGTTATAATCATTCAAGGGACTTTGTTATACTCAATCAGGGGACTTTGTTATACTCGATCAGGGGACTTTGTTATACTCGACCAGGGGAGTTTGTTATACTCGACCAGGGAACTTTATTATACTCGATCAAGGGCCTTTGTTAAACTCGATCAGGGTCCTTTGTTATACTCGATCAGGGGACTTTGTTATACTCGATCAGGGGCCTTTGTTAAACTTGATCAGGGGACTTTGTTATACTCGATCAGGGGCCTTTGTTATAATCGTTCAGGGGACCTTGTTATACTTGATCAGGGTACTTTGTTATACTTGATTAGAGGCCTTTGTTATACTCGATCAGGGGACTTTGTTATACTCGATCAGGAGACTTTGTTATACTCGATGAGGGGACTTTGTTATACTCGATCAACGACTTTCTTATACTCGATCAGGGGACTTTGTTATACTCGATGAGGGGGCATTGTTATACTCGATCAGGGGACTTTGTTATACTCGATGAGGGCACTTTGTTATACTCGATCAGGAGACTTTGTTATGCTTTTTCAGGGGACTTTGTTATACTCGATCAAGGACTTTGTTCTCCTCGATCAGGGGATTTTGTTATACTTGATGAGGGGGCTTTGTTATACTCGATCAGGGGACTTTGATATACTCGATGAGGGACTCCCTCATATACTCCGACCAGGAGTTTGTTATACTCGATCAGGGACTTTTTGTTACATCGAGGATCAGGGAATTTGTTATTATACTCGATCAGGGGACTTTGTTATATCTGCTGAGGGACTTTGTTTTTTCTCGATCATGGGACTTTGTTAAGCCGATGAGGGGCCTTTTGTTATACCTGGGACTAGGGAGTTTGAAATACTCGACCAGGGGACTTTGTTATACTCGATTAGGGGCCTTTGTTATACTCGATTAGGGAGCTTTGTTATACTCGATCAGCGGACTTTGTTATACTCGTTCAGCGGACTTTGTTATACTCGATCAGGGGCCCTTGTTGTACCCGATCAGGGGACTTTGGAATACTCGATCAGGGTACTTTGTTATACTCGGTGAGGGGACTTTGTTATACTCGATCAGGGGGCTTTGTAATACACGATCAGGGGGCTTTGTTATACTTGATCAGGGGCCTTTGTTATAATCGCTCAAGGGACTTTGTTATAATCGATCACGGGACTTTGTTATACTCGACCAGGGGAGTTTCTTATACTCGACCAGGGGACTTTGTTATACTCGATGAGGGGCCTTTGTTAAACTCGATGAGGGGCCTTTGTTATACTCGATCAGGGGACTTTGTTATACTCGACCAGGGGAGTTTGCTATACTCGACCAGCGGACTTTGTTTTACTCGATCAGGGGCCTTTGGTATACTCGATTAGGGAACTTTGTTATACTCGATCAGGGGACTTTGTTATACTCGTTCAGTGGACTTTGTTATACTCGATCAGGGGCCTTTGTTGTACCCGATCAAGGGACTTTGCTATACTTGTTCAGGGGACTTTGTTATACTTGAACTGGCGACTTTGTTATACTCGATTAGGGGGCTTTGTTATACATGATCAGGGGGGCTTTGTTATACTTGATCAGGGGCCTTTGTTATAATCGTTCAAGGGACTTTGTTATACTCAATCAGGGGACTTTGTTATACTCGATCAGGGGACATTGTTATACTCGACCAGGGGAGTTTGTTATACTCGACCAGGGGACTTTATTATACTCGATCAACGGCCTTTGTTAAACTCGATCAGGGTCCTTTGTTATACTCGATCAGGGGACTTTGTTATACGCGATCAGGGGCCTTTGATAAACTCGATTAGGGGACTTTGTTATACTCGATCAGGGGCCTTTGTTATAATCGTTCAGGGGACTTTGTTATACTTGATCAGGATACTTTGTTATACTCGATTAGAGGCGTTTGTTATACTCGATCAGGGGACTTTGTTATACTCGATCAGGAGACTTTGTTATACTCGATGAGGGGACTTTGTTATACTCGATCAGGGGACTTTGTTATCCTCGATCAAGGGCCTTTGTTATAATCGTTCAGGGGACTTTGTTATACTTGATCAGGGTACTTTGTTATACTCGATTAGAGGCCTTTGTTATACTCGATGAGGGCACTTTGTTATACTCGATCAGGAGACTTTGTTATGCTTTTTCAGGGGACTTTGTTATACTCGATCAAGGACTTTGTTATCCTCGATCAGGGGATTTTGTTATACTCGATGAGGGGGGTTTGTTATACTCGATCAGGGGACATTGTTATACTCGATGAGGGGACTTTGTTATACTCGATTAGGGGCCATTTTTATACTCGATCAGGGGACTTTGTTATACTCGAATAGGGGACTTTGTTATAATCGTTTAGGCGACTTTGTTATACTCGATCAGGGGGCTTTGTTATACTCGATCAGGGGACTTTGTTATACTCGACCAGGGAGAGTTTGTAATACTCGATCAGGGGACTTTGTTATACTCGATCAGGGGAATTTGTTATATTCGATGAGGGGACTTTGTTATACTCGATCAGGGGACTTTGTTATACTCGACCAGGGGACTTTGTTATACTCGATGAGGGGCCTTTGTTATACTCGATCAGGGGACTTTGTTATACCCGATGAGGGGCTTTTGTTGAACTCGATCAGGGGCCTTTGTTATAATCGATCAGGGGACTTTGTTATACTCTATCAGGGGACTTTGTTATACTCGATCAGCGGACTTTGTTATTCTCGATCAGGGGACTTTGTTATACTCATTCAGGGAACTTTGTTATACTTGATCAGGGGACTTTGTTATACTCGATGAAGGGCCTTTGTTATACTCGACCAGGGGACTTTGTTAAAATTGTTCAGGGGACTTTGTTATACTCGATCAGGGGACTTTGTTATACTCAATCAGGGGACTTTGTTATACTCGACCAGGGGAGTTTGTTATACTCGACCAGGGGACTTTGTTATTCTCGATCATGGGACTTTGTTATACTCGATGAAGGGCCTTTGTTATACTCGACCAGGGGACTTTGTTAAATTTGTTCAGGGGACTTTGTTATACTCGATCAGGGCCCTTGTTGTACCCCATCAGGGGACTTTGCAATACTCGATCAGGGTACTTTGTTATACTCGGTGAGGGGACTTTGTTATACTCGATCAGGGGGTTTTGTAATACACGATCAGGGGGCTTTGTTATACTTGATCAGGGGCCTTTGTTATAATCGCTCAAGGGACTTTGTTATACTCGATCAGGGGACATTGTTATACTCGATCAGGGGACTTTGTTATACTCGACCAGGGGAGTTTCTTATACTCGACCAGGGGACTTTGTTATACTCGATGAGGGGCCTTTGTTAAACTCGATGAGGGGCCTTTGTTATACTCGACCAGGGGACTTTGTTATACTCGATGAGGGGCCTCTGTTAAACTCGATCAGGGGCCTCTGTTATACTTGATCAGGGGACTTTGTTATACACTATCAGGGGACTTTGTTATACTCGATCAGGGGACTTTGTTATACTCGACCTGGGGAGTTTGCTATACTCGACCAGGGGACTTTGTTATACTCGATCAGGGGCCTTTGGTATACTCGATTAGGGAACTTTGTTATACTCGATCAGGGGACTTTGTTATACTCGTTCAGTGGACTTTGTTATACTCGATCAGGGGCCTTTGTTGTACCCGATCAGGGGACTTTGTTATACTTGATGAGGGGGCTTACTTATACTCGATCAGTGGCCTTTGTTATACTCAATGAGGGGCCTTTGTTGTTCTCGATCAGGGGACTTTGTTATACTCGACCAGGGGACTTTGTTATACTCGACCAGGGGAATTTGTTATACTGGGCCAGGGGACTTTTTTATACTCGATGAGGCGACTTTGTTATACTCGATCAGGGACTTTTGTTATACTCGATCAGGGGAATTTGTTATACTCGACCAGGGGCCTTTGTTATACTCGATCAGAGGACTTTGTTATACTCGATAAGAGGTCTTTGTAATACTCGATAAGGGGAATTTGTTGTACTCGATATGGGGACTTTGTTATACTGGGCCAGGGGAATTTTTTATACTCGATGAGGCGAATTTGTTATGCTCGATCAGGGACTTTTGTTATACTCGACCAGGGAACTTTGTTATACTCGATTTGGCGGCTTTGTTATACTCGATCAAGGGGACTTTGTTATATTCGATAAAGGGGCCTTTGTTATACTCGATCAGGTGCCTTTGTTTTACTAGATTAGGGGACTTTGTTATACTCGATTAGGGGCCTTTTTTGGACTCGATGAGGGGTCTTTGTTATACTCGATCAGGGGACTTTGTTATATTCGAGCAGGGGGCTTTGTTATACTCGAGCAGGGGACTTTCTTATACTCGAGAAGGGGGCTGTGTTATACTCGATCAAGGGACTTTGTTATACTCGATCAGGAGGCTTTGTTATTCTCGATCAGGGGAATTTGCTATACTCGACCAGGGGACTTTGTTATTCTCGATCAGGAGTCTTAAGTTATACTCGACCAGGGGACTTTTTTATACTTGACCAATGGACTTTGTTATACTCGATGAGGGGCTTTTGTTGTACTCGATCTGGCGACTTTGTTATACTCGAGCAGAGGACTTTGTTATACTCCATCAGGGGACTTTGTTATACTGGACCAGGGGTCTTTGGTATACTCGATCAGGGGACATTGTTATTCTCGATCAGGGGGCTTTAATATACTCGTCTAGGAGTCTTTTTTATACTCAATCAGGGGACTTTGTTATACTCGATCAGGGGACTTTGTCTTACTCGATCAGGGCCCTTTGCTATACTCGCCCAGGGGACTTTGTTATGCTCGATATGAGGAATTTGTTATACTGGGCCAGGGGACTTTTTTGTACTCGATCAGGGGACTTTGTTATACTCGATCAGGGGACTTTTGTTATACTCGATGAGGGGACTTTTTTATACTCGACCAGGGGCCTTTAATATACTCGATTAGAGAACGTTGTTACACTCGATCAGGGGATTTGTCTTACTCGATCAGGGCCCTTTTTTATACTCGGCCAGGGGAATTTGTTATAATCGATTAGGGGACTCTGTTATGCTCGATCTAGGGACTTTGTTAAACTGGCCCAGGAGACGGTGTTTTACTCGATCAAGGGATATGTTATACTCGATCAGGGGACTTTGTTATTTTGGACCAGGGGACTTTTTTATACTTGAATAATGGACTTTGTTATACTCGATGAGGGGCCTTTGTTATACTCGATCAGGGGACTTTTTTATACTTGACCAATGGACTTTGTTATACTCAATGAGGGACCTTTGTTATACTCGATCAGGGGAATTTGTTATACACGACCAGGGGACTTTGTTATAAGCGATCAGGGGACTTTTTTATACTCGACCAGAGGACTTTGTTATACTCGATCTGGGGATATGTTATACTCGATCAGGGGACTTTGTTATACTCAACCAGAGGACTTTGTTATACTTAATCAGGGGACTTTGTTATACTCGATTAGGGGCCTTTCTTATACTCGATGAGGGGGCTTTGTTATACTCAACCAGAGGACTTTGCTATACTCGACCAGGGGACTTTGTTATACTCGATCAGGGGACTTTGTTATACTCGACCAGGGGACTTTTTTATACTTGATCAGGGGACTTTGTCATACTCGATCAGTGGACTTTCCTATATTTGAGCAATGGCCTTTGCTATACTCGATGAGGGGCCTTTGTTATACTCGATCAGGGGACTTTGTTATACTCGACCAGGGGACTTTGTTATACTCGATCAGAGGATGTGTTATACTCGATCAGGGGACTTTGTTATACTCGGTTCAGGGGACTTTATTATACTCGACCAGGGGGCTTTGTTATACTAGGATCAGGGGACTTTGTTATACTTGCTCAGGGAACTTTGTTATACTCATCCAAGGAGCTCTGTTATACTCGATCAGGGGACTTTGTTATACTCGATCAGGGCCCATTGCTATACTCTACCGGGGGACTTTGTTATAATCGATCAGGGGACTTTGGTATGCTCGATCTAGGGACTTTGTTATACTGGGCCAGGGGACTTTTTTATACTCGATCAGGTGACTTTGTTAAACTGGACCAGGGGACATTTATATTCTCGATTAGGGGACTTTGTTATACGCGATCAGGGGACTTTTGTTTCACTCGATCAGGGGACTTTGTTATACTCGACCAGGGGCCTTTGTTATACTCGATTAGGGAGTTGTTATACTCGATAAGAGGACATTGTTATACTCGAAAAGGGGAATTTGTTATACTCGATAAGGGGACTTTTTTAGACTCGATTAGGGGACTTTCTTATACTCGATGAGGGGCCTTTGTTATACTCGATCAGGGGCCTTTGTTTAATAGAACAAGGGACTTTGTTATACTCGATTAGAGGTCTGTTTTGGACTCGATCAGGGGACTTTGTTATACTCGAGCAGGGGGCTTTGTTATACTCGATCTGGGGACTTTGTTATACTCGATGAGGAGGCTTTGTTATACTCGATCAGGGGACTTTGCTATACTCGACCAGGGGACTTTGTTATACTCGAGCAGGGGGCTTTGTTATACTCGATTAGGGGACTTTGTTATACTCAATCAGGAGACTTTGTTATACTCGATCAGGGGACTTTGCTATACTCGACCAGGGGACATTGTTATACTCGATCAGGGGACTTTGTTATACTCGACCAGGGAACTTTTTTATACTTGACCAATGGACTTTATTATACTCGATGAGGGGCCTTTGTTATACTCGATGAGGGGACTTTGTTATACTCCATCAGGGGACTTTGTTATACTAGGATCAGGGGACTTTTTTATACTTGCTCAGGGAACTTTGTTATACTCATCCAAGGAGCTCTGTTATACTCGATCAGGGGACTTTGTTATACGCGATCAGGGGACTTTGTCTTACTCGATCAGGGCCCTTTGCTATACTCTACCGGGGGACTTTGTTATAATCGATCAGGGGACTTTGGTATGCTCGATCTAGGGACTTTGTTATACTGGGCCAGGGGACTTTTTTATACTCGATCTAGCGACTTTGTTAAACTGGCCCAGGAGACGTTGTTATACTCGATCAAGGGATATGTTATACTCGATCAGGGGACTTTGTTATTCTGGACCATGGGACTTTTTTATACTTGACTAATGGACTTTGTTATACTCGATGAGGGGCCTTTGTTATACTCGATATAGGGCACTTTTTTATACTTGACCAGAGGACTTTGTTATATTCGATTTGGGGACTTTGTTATATTCGATTTGGGGACTTTGTTATAATCGACCAGGGGACTTTTTTATACTTGACCAATGGACTTTGTTATACTCAATGAGGGGCCTTTGTTATACTCGATCAGGGGAATCTGTTATACACGACCAGGGGACTTTGTTATACGCGATCAGGGGACTTTTTTATACTCGACCAGAGGACTTTGTTATACTCGATCAGGGGATATGTTATACTCGATCAGGGGACTTTGTTATACTCAACCAGAGGACTTTGTTATACTTAATCAGGGGACTTTGTTATACTCGATTAGGGGCCTTTCTTATACTCGATGAGGGGGCATTGTTATACTCGACCAGGGGACTTTGCTATACTCGACCAGGGGACTTTGTTATACTCGATCAGGGGACTTTGTTATACTCGACCAGGGGACTTTATTATACTCGACCAGGGGGCTTTGTTATACTAGGATCAGGGGACTTTGTTATACTCGATCAGGGAACTTTGTTATACTCATCCAAGGAGCTCTGTTATACTCGATCAGGGGACTTTGTTATACTCGATCAGGGGACTTTGTCTTACTCGATCAGGGCCCTTTGCTATACTCTACCGGGGGACTTTGTTATAATCGATCAGGAGACTTTGTTACACTGGGCCAGGTGACTTTTTTATACTCGATCAGGTGACTTTGTTACACTGGACCAGGGGACATTTATATTCTCGATTAGGTGACTTTGTTATACTCGATCAGGGGACTTTTGTTTCACTCGATCAGGGGACTTTGTTATACTCGACCAGGGGCCTTTGTTATACTCGATTAGGGAGTTGTTATACTCGATAAGAGGACTTTGTTATACTCGATATGGGGAATTTGTTATACTCGATAAGGGGACTTTTTTAGACTCGATTAGGGGACTTTCTTATACTCGATGAGTGGCCTTTGTTATACTCGATCATGGGCCTTTGTTTACTCGAACAAGGGACTATGTTATACTCGATTAGAGGTCTGTTTTGGACTCTTTGATCAGGGGGCTTTGTTATACACGAGCAGGGGGCTTTGTTATACTCGATTAGGGGACTTTGTTATACTCGATGAGGAGGCTTTGTTATACTCGATCAGGGGACTTTGTTATACTCGATCAGGAGACTTTGTTATACTCGAGCAGGGGACTTTGTTATACTCGACCTGGGAACTTTTTTATACTTGACCAATGGACTTTGTTATACTCGTTGAGGGGCCTTTGTTATACTCGATGAGGGGCCTTTGTTATACTCGATGAGGGGACTTTGTTATACTCCATCAGGGGACTTTGTTATACTCGATGAGGGGACTTTTTTATACTCGACCAGAGGACTTTGTTATACTCAATCAGAGGATATGTTATACTTGATCAGGGGACTTTGTTATACTCAACCAGGGGACTTTGTTATACTCGATCAGGTGACTTTGTTATACTCGTTCAGGGGACTTTTTTATTCTTGATCAGGGGACTTTGTCATACTCGATCAGTGGACATTCCTATATTTGACCAATGGACTTTGCTATACTCGATGAGGGGCCTTTGTTATACTCGAACAGGGGACTTTGTCTTACTCGATCAGGGCCCTTTGCTATACTCGACCAGGGGACTTTGTTATAATCGATCTGGGGACTTTGTTATGCTCGATATGGGGACTTTGTTATACTGGGCCAGGGAACTTTTAGGTACTCGATCAGGCGACTTTGTTATACTCGATCAGGGAACTTTTGTTATACTCGATTAGGGGACTTTGTTATACTCGACCAGAGGCCTTTGTTATACTCGATCAGGGGACTTTGTTATACTCGATAAGGGGACTTTTTATACTCGATAAGGGGAATTTGTAATACTCGATAAGGGGACTTAATGTTAGACTCGAACACGGGCCTTTGTTATACTCGATCAGAGGCCTTTGTTATACTAGATCAGGGGACTTTGTTATACTCGATTAGGGGCTTTTTTTGGACTCGATGAGGGGCCTTTGTTTTCTCAATCAGGGGACTTTCTTATACTCGAGCAGGGGGCTTTGTTATACTTGATGAGGGGACTTTGTTATACTCGATCAGGAGGCTTTGTAATACTTGATGAGGGGACTTGCTATACTCGACCAGGAGACTTTGTTATGCACGATCATGGGACTTTGTTACACTCGCCCAGGCGACTTTTTCATACTTGCTCAGGGGACTTTGTCATACTCGATCAGTGGACTCTCCTATATTTGACCAATGGACTTTACTATACTCGATGAGGGGCCCTTTGTTATACTCGATCAGGGACTTAGGGATACTCCACCAGGGGACTTTTTTAAACTTGACCAATGGACTTTGTTATACTCGATGAGGGCCCTTTATTATACTCGATCAGGAGACTTTGTTATACTCGAGCAGGGGACTTTGTTATACTCCATCAGGGGACTTTTTTTATACTCGACCAGAGGACTTTCTTATACTCGATTAGGGGACTTTGTTATACTCGACCAGGGGACTTTTTTATACCTGACCAATGGACTTTGTAATACTCAATGAGGGGCTTTGTTATACTCGATCAGGGGACTTTGCTATACTGGACCAGGGGACTTTGTTATACTCGATCAGGGGACTTTGTTATACTCGACTAGGGAACTTTTTTATACTTGACCAATGGACTTTGTTATACTCGATGAGGGGCCTTTGTTATACTCGATGAGGGGACTTTGTTATACTCCACCAGGGGACTTTGTTATACTCGATGAGGGGACTTTTTTATACTCGACCAGAGGACTTTGTTATACTCAATCAGGGGATATTTTATACTTGATGAGGGGACTTTATTGTACTCAACCAGGGGACTTTGTTATACTCGATTAGGTGACTTTGTTATACTCGATCAGAGGACTTCCTTATACTCGAGCAGGGGGCTTTGTTATATTCGATCAGGGGACTTTTTTATACTTGACCAATGGACTTTGTTATACTCAATGAGGGGCCTTTGTTATACTCGATCAGGGGACTTTGTTATACTCGAGCAAGGGACTTTGTTATACTCGATCAGGGGACTTTTTTATACTCGACCAGAGGACTTTGTAATATTCGATTAGGGGACTTTGTTATACTCGACCAGGGGACTTTTTTATACTTGACCAATGGACTTTGTTATACTCAATGAGGGGCCTTTGTTATACTCGATCAGGGGACTTTGTTTTACACGACCAGGGGACTTTGTTATACGCGATCAGGGGACTTTTTTATACTCGACCAGAGGACTTTGTTATACACGATCAGGGGATATGTTATACTCGATCAGGGGACTTTGTTATACTCAACCAGAGTACTTTGTTATACTCGATCAGAGGACTTTTTTATACTCAATCAGGGTACTTTGTTATACTCGATTAGGGGCCTTTGTTATACTAGACCAGGGGACTTTGTTATACTCGATCAGGGGACTTTGTTATACTCGACCAGGGGACTTTGTTATACTCGATCAGGGCACTTTGTTATACTGGATCAGGGGACTTGATCAGGGGACTTTGTCATACTCGATCTGTGGACTTTCCTATATTTGACCAATGGACTTTGTTATACTCTATGAGGGGCCTTTGTTATACTTGATCAGGGGACTTTGTTATACTTGATTTGGGGACTTTTTTATACTCGATCAGGGGACTTTGTTACACTGGACCAGGGGACATTTTTATACTCGATTAGGGGACTTTGTTATTCTCGATCAGGGGACTTTTGTTACACTCGATCAGGGAACTTTGTTATACTCGACCAGGGACCTTTGTTATACTCGATAAGGGGAATTTGTTATACTCGATAAGGGGACTTTGTTAGACTCGAACAGGCGACTTTGTTATACTCGACCAGGGGACTTTGTTATACTCGATTAGGCGGCTTTGTTATACTCGATCAGGGGACTTTCTTATACTCGATGAGGAGGCTTTGTTATACTCCTTCAGTGGACTTTGCTACACTCGACCAGGGTACTTTGTTATACTCGAGTAGGCGGCTTTGGTATACTCGATTAGGGGACTTTGTTATACTCGATCAGGGGATTTTGTCTTACTCGATCAGGGCCTTTTTTATACTCGACCAGGGGACTTTGTTATACTGGGCCATGAGACTTTGTAATATTCGATCAGGGAACTTTGTTATACTCCTCCAGGGGGCTTTGTTATACTCGATTAGGGGACTTTGTTATACTCGATCAGGGGACTTTGTCTTACTCGATCAGTCCCTTTGCTATACTCGACCAGGGGACTTTGTTATACTCGATTAGAAAACTTTGTTATACTCGACCAGGGGACTTTGTTATACTCCACCAGGGACTTTTTTATACTCGATCAGGGGATATGTTTTACTCGATAAGGGGACTTTGTTATACTCAGTTCAGGGAACTTTGTTATGCTCGATCAGGGGACTTTGTCTTACTCAATCAGGGCCCTTTGTTATACTCGACTAGGGGACTTTGTTATAATCGATTAGGGGACTTTGTTACGCTCGATCTGGGGACTTTGTTAAACTGGGCCAGGAGACGTTGTTATACTCTATCAGGGGATATGTTATACTTGATCAGGGGACTTTGTTATACTGGACCAGGGGCTTTGTTATACTAGATTAGGCGACTTTGTTATACTCGATGAGGGAACTTTGTTATACTCGTCTAGGGGGCTTTGTTATACTCGATCAGGGGACTTTGTTATACTCGATCAGGGAACTTTGGTATGCTCGATCTAGGGACTTTGTTATACTGGGCCAGGGAACTTTTTTATACTCGATCAGAGGACTTTGTTACACTGGACCAGGGGACATTTTTATACTCGATAAGGGGCCTTTGTTATACTTGATAAGGAGACTTTTGTTACACTCGATCAGGGGACTTTGTTATACTCGACCAGGGGCCTTTGTTATACTCGATCAGGAGACTTTGTTATACTCGATTAGGGGCCTTTGTGATACTCGATCAGGTGACTTTGCTATACTCCACCAGGGACTTTGTTATATTCGATCAGGGGATATGTTATAATTGATCAGGGGACGTTGTTATACACGATCAGGGGTCTTTGTTATACTCGTCCACGGGGCTTTGTTATACTCGATCAGGGGACTTTGTTATACTCGATCAGGGGCTTTTGTCTCAGATGATCAGGGCCTTTGTTATACTCGACCTGGGGACTTTGTTATATTCGATCAGGGGATATGTTATACTTGATCAGGGGACTTTGTTATACACGATCAGGGGTCTTTGTTATACTCGTCCACGGGGCTTTGTTATACTCGATCAGGGGACTTTGTTATACTCGATCAAGGGACTTTGTCTCATTCGATCAGGGCCTTTGTTATACTCGACCTGGGGACTTTGTTATAATCGATCAGGGGACTTTGTTACTCTCGATCTAGGGACTTTGTTATACTGGGCCAGGAGACTTTGTAATAGTCGATCAGGGGATATGTTATACTCGATCATGGGACTTTGTTATACTCGACCAGGGGACTTTGTTATACTCGATTAGGAGACTTTGTTATACTCGATCAGGGGACTTTGTTATACTCGATTAGGGGCCTATTTTGGACTCGATGAGGGGCCTTTGTAATACTCGATCAGGAGACTTTGTTATACTCGATCAGAGGACTTCCTTATACTCGAGCAGGGGGCTTTGTTATATTCGATCAGGGGACTTTGTTATACTCGATCAGGAGGCTTTGTTATACTTGATCATAGGACTTTGCTATACTCGACCAGGGGACTTTGTTATACACGATGAGGGGACTTTGTTATACTCGACCAGGGGACTTTTTTATACTTGACCAATGGACTTTCTTATACTCGATGAGGGCCCTTTGTTATACTCGATCAGGAAACTTTGTTATACTCATCCAGGGGTTTTTGTTATACTCGATCAGGGGACTTTGTTATACTCGATAAGGGGACTTTGTCTTACTCGATCAGGGGTCTTTGGTATGCTCGATTTAGGGACTTTGTTATTGTGGGCAAGAGGCTTTTTTATACTCGATCAGGGGACTTTGTTACACTGGTCCAGAGGATCATTTATATATTCGATTAGGGGACTTTGTTATATTCGATTAGGGGACTTTTGTTACACTCGATCAGGGGACTTTGTTATACTCGACCAGGGGCCTTTATTATACTCGATTTGGGGATTTTGTTATACTCGATATGGGGACTTTGTTATACTCGATAAGGGGAATTTGTTATACTCGAAAAGGGGACTTTGTTAGACTCGAACAAGGGACTTTGTTATACTCGACCAGGGGACTTTGTTATACTCGATTAGGCGGCTTTGTTATACTCGTTCAGGGGACTTTCTTATACTCGATGAGGGGCCTTTGTTATACTCGATTAGGGGCCTTTGTTTTACTAGATCAGGGGACTTTGTTATACTCGACCAGAGGACTTTGTTATACTCAATCAGGGGATATTTTATACTTGATGAGGGGACTTTATTGTACTCAACCAGGGACTTTGTTATACTCGATTAGGTGACTTTGTTATACTCGATCAGAGGACTTCCTTATACTCGAGCAGGGGGCTTTGTTATATTCGATCAGGGGACTTTGTTATACTCGATCAGGAGGCTTTGTTATACTTGATCATAGGACTTTGCTATACTCGACCAGGGGACTTTGTTATACACGTTGAGGGGACTTTGTAATACTCGACCAGGGGACTTTTTTATACTTGACCAATGGACTTTCTTATACTCGATGAGGGCCCTTTGTTATACTCGATCAGGAAACTTTGTTATACTCATCCAGGGGTTTTGTTATACTCGATCAGGGGACTTTGTTATACTCGATAAGGGGACTTTGTCTTACTCGATCAGGGGTCTTTGGTATGCTCGATTTAGGGACTTTGTTATTGTGGGCAAGAGGACTTTTTTATACTCGATCAGGGGACTTTGTTACACTGGTCCAGAGGATCATTTTTATATTCGATTAGGGGACTTTGTTATATTCGATTAGGGGACTTTTGTTACACTCGATCAGGGGACTTTGTTATACTCGACCAGGGGCCTTTATTATACTCGATTAGGGGACTTTGTTATACTCGATATGGGGACTTTGTTATACTCGATAAGGGGAATTTGTTATACTCGAAAAGGGGACTTTGTTAGACTCGAACAAGGGACTTTGTTATACTCGACCAGGGGACTTTGTTATACTCGATTAGGCGGCTTTGTTATACTCGTTCAGGGGACTTTCTTATACTCGATGAGGGGCCTTTGTTATACTCGATCAGGGGCCTTTGTTTTACTAGATCAGGAGACTTTGTTATACTCGATTAGAGGCCTTTTTTGGACTCGATTAGGGGACTTTGTTATACTCGAGCAGGGGGCTTTGTTATACTCGATTAGGGGACTTTGTTATACTCGATCAGGAGTCTTTGTTGTACTCGGTCAGTGGACTTTACTCTACTCGACCAGGGGACATTGTTATACTCGACCAGGGGGCTTTGTTATATTCGATTAGGGGACTTTGTTATAATCGATCAGGAGGCTTTGTTTTATTCGATGAGGGGACTTTGCTATACTTGACTAGGGGACTTTGTTATACTCGAACAGGGGGCTTTGTTATACTCGACCAGGGAACTTTTTTATACTTGACCAATGGACTTTGTTATACTCGTTGAGGGGCCTTTGTTATACTCGATGAGGGGCCTTTGTTATACACGATGAGGGGACTTTGTTATACTCCATCAGGGGACTTTGTTATACTCGATGAGGGGACTTTTTTATACACGACCAGAGGACTTTGTTATACTCAATCAGAGGATATGTTATACTTGATCAGGGGACTTTGTTATACTCAACCAGGGGACTTTGTTATACTCGATCAGGTGACTTTGTTATACTCGTTCAGGGGACTCTTTTATTCTTGATCAGGGGACTTTGTCATACTCGATCAGTGGACATTCCTATATTTGACCAATGGACTTTGCTATACTCGATGAGGGGCCTTTGTTATACTCGAACAGGGGACTTTGTCTTACTCGATCAGGGCCCTTTGCTATACTCGACCAGGGGACTTTGTTATAATCGATCTGGGGACTTTGTTATGCTCGATATGGGGACTTTGTTATACTGGGCCAGGGAACTTTTAGGTACTCGATCAGGCGACTTTGTTATACTCGATCAGGGAACTTTTGTTATACTCGATCAGGGGACTTTGTTATACTCGACCAGAGGCCTTTGTTATACTCGATAAGGGGACTTTTTATACTCGATAAGGGGAATTTGTAATACTCGATAAGGGGACTTAATGTTAGACTCGAACACGGGCCTTTGTTATACTCGATCAGAGGCCTTTGTTATACTAGATCAGGGGACTTTGTTATACTCGATTAGGGGCTTTTTTTGGACTCGATGAGGGGCCTTTGTTATACTCAATCAGGGGACTTTCTTATACTCGAGCAGGGGGCTTTGTTATACTTGATGAGGGGACTTTGTTATACTCGATCAGGAGGCTTTGTAATACTTGATGAGGGGACTTGCTATACTCGACCAGGAGACTTTGTTATGCACGATCATGGGACTTTGTTACACTCGCCCAGGCGACTTTTTCATACTTGCTCAGGGGACTTTGTCATACTCGATCAGTGGACTTTCCTATATTTGACCAATGGACATTACTATACTCGATGAGGGCCCTTTATTATACTCGATCAGGGGACTTTGTTATACTCGAGCAGGGGACTTTGTTATACTCCATCAGGGGACTTTTTGTATACTCGACCAGAGGACTTTCTTATACTCGATTAGGGGACTTTGTTATACTCGACCAGGGGACTTTTTTATACCTGACCAATGGACTTTGTAATACTCAATGAGGGGCTTTGTTATACTCGATCAGGGGACTTTGCTATACTGGACCAGGGGACTTTGTTATACTCGATCAGGGGACTTTGTTATACTCGACCAGGGAACTTTTTTATACTTGACCAATGGACTTTGTTATACTCGATGAGGGGCCTTTGTTATACTCGATGAGGGGACTTTGTTATACTCCACCAGGGGACTTTGTTATACTCGATGAGGTGACTTTTTTATACTCGACCAGAGAACTTTGTTATACTCAATCAGGGGATATTTTATACTTGATGAGGGGACTTTATTATACTCAACCAGGGGACTTTGTTATACTCGATTAGGTGACTTTGTTATACTCAATCAGGGGACTTTGTTATACTCGATTAGGGGCCTTTCTTATACTCGACCAGAGGACTTTGTTATACTCGATCAGGGGATATGTTATACTCGATCAGGGGACTTTGTTATACTAAACCAGAGTACTTTGTCATACTCGATCAGGGGACTTTGTTATATTCAATCAGGGGACTTTGTTATACTCGATTAGGGGCCTTTGTTATACTAGACCAGGGGACTTTGTTATACTCGACCAGGGGACTTTGTTATACTCGACCAGGGGACTTTTTTATTCTTGATCAGGGGACTTTGTCATACTCGATCAGTGGACATTCCTATATTTGACCAATGGACTTTGCTATACTCGATGAGGGGCCTTTGTTATACTCTATCAGGGGACTTTGTTATACTCGACCAGGGGACTTTGTTATACTCGATTAGAAAATTTGTTATACTCGACCAGGGGACTTTGTTATACTCCACCAGGGACTCTTTTGTACTCGATCAGGGGATATGTTATACTCGATCAGGGGACTTTGTTATACTCGGTTCAGGGGACTTTGTTATGCTCGATCAGGGGACTTTGTCTTACTCAATCAGGGCCCCTTTTTATACTCGACCAGGGGAATTTGTTATAATCGATTAGGGGACTCTGTTATAATCGATTAGGGGACTCTGTTATGCTCGATCTAGGGACTTTTTTAAACTGGGCCAGGACACGTTGTTATACACGATCAAGAGATATGTTAAACTGGACCAGGGGACTTTTTTATACTTGACCAATGGACTTTGTTATACTCAATGAGGGGCCTTTGTTATACTCGATCAGGGGACTTTGTTATACTCGAGCAAGGGACTTTGTTATACTCGATCAGGGGACTTTTTTATACTCGACCAGAGGACTTTGTTATATTCGATTAGGGGACTTTGTTATACTCGACCAGGGGACTTTTTTATTCTTGACCAATGGACTTTGTTATACTCAATGAGGGGCCTTTGTTATACTCGATCAGGGGACTTTGTTTTACACGACCAGGGGACTTTGTTATACGCGATCAGGGGACTTTTTTATACTCGACCAGAGGACTTTGTTATACTCGATCAGGGGATATGTTATACTCGATCAGGGGACTTTGTTATACTCAACCAGAGTACTTTGTTATACTCGATCAGGGGACTTTTTTATACTCAATCAGGGTACTTTGTTATACTCGATTAGGGGCCTTTGTTATACTAGACCAGGGGACTTTGTTATACTCGATCAGGGGACTTTGTTATACTCGACCAGGGGACTTTGTTATAAAGATCAGGGGACTTTGTTATACTCGACCAGAGGACTTTGTTATACTCGATCAGGGAATATGTTATACTCGATCAGGGCACTTTGTTATACTGGATCAGGGGACTTGATCAGGGGACTTTGTCATACTCGATCTGTGGACTTTCCTATATTTGACCAATGGACTTTGTTATACTCTATGAGGGGCCTTTGTTATACTTGATCAGGGGACTTTGTTATACTTGATTTGGGGACTTTTTTATACTCGATCAGGGGACTTTGTTACACTGGACCAGGGGACATTTTTATACTCGATTAGGGGACTTTGTTATTCTCGATCAGGGGACTTTTGTTACACTCGATCAGGGAACTTTGTTATACTCGACCAGGGACCTTTGTTATACTCGATTAGGGGACTTTGTTATACTCGATAAGGGGACCTTGTTATATTCGATAAGGGGAATTTGTTATACTCGATAAGGGGACTTTGTTAGACTCGAACAGGCGACTTTGTTATACTCGACCAGGGGACTTTGTTATACTCGATTAGGCGGCTTTGTTATACTCGATCAGGGGACTTTCTTATACTCGATGAGGAGGCTTTGTTATACTCCTTCAGTGGACTTTGCTACACTCGACCAGGGGACTTTGTTATACTCGAGTAGGCGGCTTTGTTATACTCGATTAGGGGACTGTGTTATACTCGATCAGGGGATTTTGTCTTACTCGATCAGGGCCTTTTTTATACTCGACCAGGGGACTTTGTTATACTGGGCCATGAGACTTTGTAATATTCGATCAGGGAACTTTGTTATACTCCTCCAGGGGGCTTTGTTATACTCGATTAGGGGACTTTGTTATACTTGATCAGGGGACTTTGTCTTACTCGATCAGTCCCTTTGCTATACTCGACCAGGGGACTTTGTTATACTCGATTAGAAAACTTTGTTATACTCGACCAGGGGACTTTGTTATACTCCACCAGGGACTTTTTTATACTCGATCAGGGGATATGTTTTACTCGATAAGGGGACTTTGTTATACTCAGTTCAGGGGACTTTGTTATGCTCGATCAGGGGACTTTGTCTTACTCAATCAGGGCCCTTTGTTATACTCGACCAGGGAACTTTGTTATAATCGATTAGGGGACTTTGTTACGCTCGATCTGGGGACTTTGTTGAACTGGGCCAGGAGACGTTGTTATACTCTATCAGAGGATATGTTATACTTGATCAGGGGACTTTGTTATACTGGACCAGGGGCTTTGTTATACTAGATTAGGGGACTTTGTTATACTCGATGAGGGAACTTTGTTATACTCGTCTAGGGGGCTTTGTTATACTCGATCAGGGGACTTTGTTATACTCGATCAGGGAACTTTGGTATGCTCGATCTAGGGACTTTGTTATACTGGGCCAGGGAACTTTTTTATACTCGATCAGAGGAGTTTGTTACACTGGACCAGGGGACATTTTTATACTCGATAAGGGGCCTTTGTTATACTTGATAAGGGGACTTTTGTTACACTCGATCAGGGGACTTTGTTATACTCGACCAGGGGCCTTTGTTATACTCGATCAGGAGACTTTGTTATACTCGATTAGGGGCCTTTGTGATACTCGATCAGGTGACTTTGTTATACTCCACCAGGGACTTTATTATATTCGATCAGGGGATATGTTTTACTTGATCAGGGGACGTTGTTATACACGATCAGGGGTCTTTGTTATACTCGTCCACGGGGCCTTGTTATACTCGATCAGGGGACTTTGTTATACTCGATCAGGGGACTTTGTCTCAGATGATCAGGGCCTTTGTTATACTCGACCTGGGGACTTTGTTATATTCGATCAGGGGATATGTTATACTTGATCAGGGGACTTTGTTATACACGATCAGGGGTCTTTGTTATACTCGTCCACGGGGCTTTGTTATACTCGATCAGGGGACTTTGTTATACTCGATCAGGGGACTTTGTCTCATTCGATCAGGGCCTTTGTTATACTCGACCTGGGGACTTTGTTATAATCGATCAGGGGACTTTGTTACTCTCGATCTAGGGACTTTGTTATACTGGGCCAGTAGACTTTGTAATAGTCGATCAGGGGATATGTTATACTCGATCATGGGACTTTGTTATACTCGACCAGGGGACTTTGTTATACTCGATTAGGAGACTTTGTTATACTCGATCAGGGGACTTTGTTATACTCGATTAGGGGCCTTTGTAATACTCGATCAGGAGACTTTGTTATACTCGATCAGAGGACTTCCTTATACTCGAGCAGGGGGCTTTGTTATATTCGATCAGGGGACTTTGTTATACTCGATCAGGAGGCTTTGTTATACTTGATCATAGGACTTTCTTATACTCGATGAGGGCCCTTTGTTATACTCGATCAGGAAACTTTGTTATACTCATCCAGGGGTTTTTGTTTTACTCGATCAGGGGACTTTGTTATACTCGATAAGGGGACTTTGTCTTACACGATCAGGGGTCTTTGGTATGCTCGATTTAGGGACTTTGTTATTGTGGGCAAGAGGCTTTTTTATACTCGATCAGGGGACTTTGTTACACTGGTCCAGAGGATCATTTTTATATTCGATCTGGGGACTTTTTTATACTCGATCAGGGGACTTTGTTACACTGGTACAGAGGACATTTTTATACTCGATTAAGGGACTTTGTTATACTCGATTAGGGGACTTTTGTTACACTCGATCAGGGGACTTTGTTATACTCGACCAGGGGCCTTTATTATACTCGATTATGGAACTTTGTTATACTCGATATGAGGACTTTGTTATACTCGATAAGGGGAATTTGTTATACCCGATAAGGGGACTTTGTTAGACTCGAACAGGGGACTTTGTTATACTCGACCAGGGGACTTTGTTATACTCGATTAGGCGGCTTTGTTATACTCGATCAGGGGACTTTCTTAAACTCGATGAGGGGCCTTTGATATACTCGATCAGGGGCCTTTGTTATACTAGATCAGGGGACTTTGTTATACTCGATTAGAGGCCTTTTTTGGACTCGATTAGGGGACTTTGTTATACTCGAGCAGGGGGCTTTGTTATACTCGATCAGGGGACTTTGTTATACTCGATCAGGAGGCTTTGTTGTACTCGGTCAGGGGACTTTACTATACTCGACCAGGGGACATTGTTATACTCGACCAGGGGGCTTTGTTATACTCGATTAGGGGACTTTGTTATAATCGATCAGGAGGCTTTGTTTTATTCGATCAGGGGACTTTGCTATACTCGATCAGGGGACTTTGTTATACTCGAACAGGGGGCTTTGTTATGCTCGACCAGAGAACTTTTTTATACTTGACCAACGAACTTTGTTATACTCGATGAGGGGCCTTTGTTATACTCGATTAGGGGACTTTGTTATACTCGATCAGAAGGCTTTGTTATACTCGTCTAGGGAGCTTTTTTATACTCGATCAGGGGACTTTGTTATACTCGATCAGAGGACTTTGTTATGCTCGATATGGGGACTTTGTTATACCGGGCCAGGGGACTTTTTTGTACTCGATCAGGGGACTTTGTTATACTGGACCAGAGGATTTTTTTATACTCGATCAAGGGACTTTGTTATACACGATCAGGGGACTTTGTTATACTCGATAAGGGGACTTTGTTATACTCGATAAGGGCAATATGTTATACTCGAAAAGGGGATTTAATGTTAGATTCGAACAGGGGAATTTGTTATACTCGACCAGGGGACTTTATTATACTCGATCAGGGGATATGTTATACTTGATCAGGGGACTTTGTTATACTCGATCAGGGGACTTTTTTATACTCGACCAGAGGCCTTTGTTATACTCGATCAGGGGACTTTGTTATACTCGATAAGGGGACTTTGTTATACTCGATAAGGGCAATATGTTATACTCGATAAGGGGATTTAATGTTAGACTCGAACAGGGGAATTTGTTATACTCGACCAGGGGACTTTATTATACTCGATCAGGGGATATGTTATACTTGATTAGGGGACTTTGTTATACTCGATCAGGGGACTTTGTTATACTTGATCAAAGGACTTTGTTATACCCGACCAGACGCCTTTGTTATACTCGATCAGGGGACTTTGTTATACTCGATAAGGGGACTTTGCTATACTCGATAAGGGGAATATGTTATTCTCGATAAGGGGATTTAATGATAGACTCGAACTGGGGACTTTGTTATACTCGACCAAGGACTTGTTATATTCGATCATGGGATATGTTATACTCGATCAGAGAACTTTGTTATACTCGATCACGGGAAGTTTGTTATACTTGATTAGGGGACTTTGTTATACTCGATCAGGGGACTTTGTTGTACTTGATCAGAGGACTTTGTTATACTCGACCAGGGGCCTTTGTTATGCTCGATTAGAAAACTTTGTTATACTCGACCAGGGGACTTTGTTATACTCCACCATGGACTTGTTATACTCGATCAGGGGATATGTAATACTCGATCAGGGGACTTTGTTATACTCGACCAGGGAACTTTTTTATACTTGATCAGGGGACTTTGTTATACTTGATTAGGGGACTTTGTTATACCCGATCAGGGGACTTTGTTATACTTGATTAGGGGACTTTGTTATACTCGATCAGGGGACTTTGTTATACATGATCAGCGGACTTTGTTATACTCGACCAGGGGGCTTTGTTATACTCCACCAGGAACTTGTTATACTCGATCAGGGGATATGTTATACTGATCAGGGGACTTTGTTATACTCGGTTCAGGGGACTTTGTTATACTCGTCCAGGGGGCTTTGTTATACTCGATCAAGGGATATGTTATACCCGATCAGGGGACTTTGTTATACTCGATCAGGGGACTTTGTTATACTTGATTAGGGGACTTTGTTATACTCGATCAGGGGACTTTGTTATACTTGATCAGAGGACTTTGTTATACTCGACCAGGGAGCTTTGTTATACTCCACCAGGAACTTGTTATACTCGATCAGGGGATATGTTATACTGATCAGGGGACTTTGTTATACTCGGTACAGGGGACTTTGTTATACTCGTCCAGGGGGCTTTGTTATACTCGATCAAGGGATATGTTATACCCGATCAGGGGACTTTGTTATACTCGATCAGGGGACTTTGTTATACTTGATTAGGGGACTTTGTTATACTCGATCAGGGGACTTTGTTATACTTGATCAGAGAACTTTGTTATACTCGACCAGGGGACTTTGTTATACTCCACCAGGAACTTGTTATACTCGATCAGGGGATATGTTATACTCGATCAGGGGACTTTGTTATACTCGGTTCAGGGGACTTTGTTATACTTGATCAGAGGACTTTGTTATACTCGACCAGGGAGCTTTGTTATACTCCACCAGGAACTTGTTATACTCGATCAGGGGATATGTTATACTGATCAGGGGACTTTGTTATACTCGGTATAGGGGACTTTGTTATACTCGTCCAGGGGGTTTTGTTATACTCGATCAAGGGATATGTTATACCCGATCAGGGGACTTTGTTATACTCGATCAGGGGACTTTGTTATACTTGATTAGGGGACTTTGTCTTACTCGATCAGTGCCCTTTGTTATACTCGACCATTGGACTTTGTTATAATCGATTAGGGGACTTTGTTATGCTCGTTCTGGGGACTTTGTTAAACTGGGCCAGGAGACGTTGTTATTCTCGATCAGGGGATATGTTATACTCGATCAAGGGACTTTGTTATACTGGAGCAGGGGACTTTGTTATACTCGATCAGGGGACTTTGTTATACTCCATCAGGGAACTTTGTTATACTCGACCGGGGGACTTTGTTATAATCGATGAGGGGTCTTTGGTATGCTCGATCTAGGGACTTTTTTATTCTGGGCAAGGGGGCTTTTTTATACTCCATCAGGGGGCTTTTTTATACTCCATCAGGGGGCTTTGTTACAATGGACCAGAGGACATTTTTATACTCGATTAGGGGACTTTGTTATACTCGATTAGGGGACTTTTGTTACACTCGATCAGGGGACTTTGTTAACTTCGAACAGGGGCCTTTTTTATACTCGATTAGGGACTTTTTTATACTCGAGCAGGGGGCTTTGTTATACTCGATTAGGGGACTTAGTTATACTCGATCAGGAGGCTTTGTCTTATTCGATCAGGGGACTTTGCTATATTCGACCAGGGGACTTTGTTGTACTTGATCAGAGGACTTTGTTATACTCGACCAGGGGCCTTTGTTATGAAAGATTAGAAAACTTTGTTATACTCGACCAGGGGACTTTGTTATACTCCACCAGGGACTTGTTATACTCGATCAGGGTATATGTTATACTCGATCAGGGGACTTTGTTATACTCGATCAGGAGGCTTTGTTTAACTTGATCATGGGACTTTGCTATACTCGACCAGAGGACTTTGTTATACACGATGAGGGGACTTTGTTATACTCGACCAGGGGACTTTTTTATACTCGACCAGAGTACTTTGTTATACTCGATCAGGGGATATGTTATACTCGATCAGGGGACTTTGTTATACTCAATCAGGGACTTTGTTATTCTCGATTATGGGCCTTTGTTATACTTGATGAGGGGGTTTTGTTATACTCGACCAGGGGACTTTGTCATACTCGATCAGGGGACTTTTTTATACTCGACCAGAGTACTTTGTTATACTCGATCAGGGGATATGTTATACTCGATCAGGGGACTTTGTTATACTCAATCAGGGACTTTGTTATACTCGATTAGGGGCCTTTGTTATACTTGATGAGGGGGTTTTGTTATACTCGACCAGGGGACTTTTTTATACTTGATCAGGGGACTTTGTAATACTCGATCAGTGGACTTTCCTATATTTGACCGATGGACTTTGCTATACTCGATGAGGGGTCTTTGTTATACTCGATCAGAGAACTTTGTTATACTCGACCAGGGGACTTTGTTATACTCGATGAGAGGATATGTTATACTCGATCAGGGGACTTTGTTATACTCGATCAGGGGACTTTGTTATACTTGATTAGGGGACTTTATTATTCTCGATCAGGGGACTTTGTTATACTTGATCAGAGGACTTTGTTATACTCGACCAGGGGCCTTTGTTATGCTCGATTAGAAAACTTTGTTATACTCGACCAGGGGACTTTAATATACTCCACCAGGGACTTGTTATACTCGATCAGGGGATATGTTATACTCGATCAGGGGACTTTGTTATACTCGGTTCAGGGGACTTTGTTATACTCGATCTGGGGACTTTGTTATACTCGATCAGGAAACTTTGTTATACTCATCCAGGGGGTTTTGTTATACTCGATCAGGGATTTTGTTATACTCGATAAGGGGACTTTGTCTTACTCGATCAGGGCCCTTTGCTATACTCGACCAGGGGACTTTGTTATAATCGATCAGGGGTCTTTGGTATGCTCGATCTAGGGACTTTGTTATTCTGGGCAAGGGGACTTTTTTATACTCGATCAGGGGACTTTGTTACACTGGTCCAGAGGACATTTTTATACTCGATTAGGGGACTTTGTTATACTCGATTAGGGGACTTTTGTTACACTCGATCAGGGGACTTTGTTATACTCGACCAGGGGCCTTTATTATACTCGATTAGGGGACTTTGTTATACTCGATATGGGGACTTTGTTATACTCGATAAGGGGAATTTGTTATACTCGATAAGGGGACTTTGTTATTCTCGAACAGGTGACTTTGTTATACTCGACCAGGGGACTTTGTTATACTCGATTAGGCGGCTTTGTTATACTCGATCAGGGGACTTTCTTATACTCGATGAGGGGCCTTTGTTATACTCGATCAAGGGCCTTTGTTATACTAGATCAGGGGACTTTGTTATACTCGATTAGAGGCCTTTTTTGGACTTGATTAGGGGACTTTGTTATACTCGAGCAGGGGGCTTTTTTATACTCGATCAGGGGACTTTGTTATACTCGATCAGGAGGCTTTGTTGTACTCGGTCAGGGGACTTTACTATACTCGACCAGGGGACATTGTTATAATCGACCAGGGGGCTTTGTTATACTGGATTAGGGGACTTTGATATAATCGATCAGGAGGCTTTGTTTTATTCGATCAGGGGACTTTGCTATACTTGACTAGGGGACTTTGTTATACTCGAACAGGGGGCTTTGTTATACTCGACCAGAGAACTTTTTTATACCTGACCAATGAACTTTGTTATACTCGATGAGGGGCCTTTGTTATACTCGATTAGGGTACTTTGTTATACTCGATCAGGAGGCTTTGTTATACTCGATCAGGGGACTTTGTTATACACGATTAGGGGACTTTGTTATACTGGACCAGGGAACTTTGTTATACTCGATCAGGGGACTATGTTATACTCGATTAGGGGACTTTGTTATACTCGTCTAGGGGGCTTTTTTATACTCGATCAGGGGACTTTGTTATACTCGACCAGAGAACTTTTTTATACCTGACCAATGAACTTTGTTATACTCGATGAGGGGCCTTTGTTATACTCGATTAGGGGACTTTGTTATACTCGATCAGGAGGCTTTGTTATACTCGATCAGGGGACTTTTTTATACTCGATCAGGGACTTTGTTACACTGGTCCAGAGGACACTTTTATACTCGATTAGGGGACTTTGTTATACTCGATTAGGGGACTTTTGTTACACTCGATCAGGGGACTTTGTTATACTCGACCAGGGGCGTTTGTTATACTCGATTAGGGGACTTTGTTATACTCGATATGGGGACTTTGTTATACTCGATAAGGGGAATTTGTTATACTCGATAAGGGGACTTTGTTAGACTCGAACAGGGGACTTTGTTATACTCGACCAGGGGACTTTGTTATACTCGATTAGGCGGCTTTGTTATACTCGATCAGGGGACTTTCTTATGCTCGATGAGGGGCCTTTGTTATACTCGATCAGGGGCCTTTGTTATACTAGATCAGGGGACTTTGTTATACTCGATTAGAGGCCTTTTTTGGACTCGATTAGGGGACTTTGTTATACTCGAGCAGGGGGCTTTGTTATACTCGATCAGGAGGCTTTGTTGTACTCGGTCAGGGGACTTTACTATACTCGACCAGGGGACATTGTTATACTCGACCAGGGGGCTTTGTTATACTCGATAAGGGGACTTTGTTATAATCGATCAGGAGGCTTTATTTTATTCGATCAGGGGACTTTGCTATACTTGACTAGGGGACTTTGTTATACTCGAACAGGGGGCTTTGTTATACTCGACCAGAGAACTTTTTTATACTTGACCAATGAACTTTGTTATACTCGATGAGGGGCCTTTGTTATACTCGATTAGGGGACTTTGTTATACTCGATCAGGAGGCTTTGTTATACTCGATCAGGGGACTTTGTTATACTCGATCAGGGGACTTTGTTATACTGGACCAGGGGACTTTGTTATACTCGATCAGGGGACTTTGTTATACTCGATCAGGGGACTTTGTTATACTCGTCTAGGGGGCTTTTTTATACTCGATCAGGGGACTTTGTTATACTCGATCAAAGGACTTTGTCTTACATGATGAGGGCCCTTTGCTATACTCGACCAGGGGACTTTGTTATAAACGATCAGGGGACTTTGTTATGCTCGATATGGGGACTTTGTTATACCGGGCCAGGGGACTTTTTTGTACTCGATCAGGGGACTTTGTTATACTGGACCAGAGGATTTTTTTATACTCGATAAGGGACTTTGTTATACTCGATCAGGTGACTTTGCTATAATCGATCAGGGAAATTTGGTATGCTTGATCTAGGGAATTTGTTATACTGGGCCAGGGAACTTTTTTATACTCGATCAGGGGACTTTGTTACACTGGACCAGGGGACATTTTTATACTCGATCAGGGGACTTTGTTATACTTGATCAGGGGACTTTTGTTACACTCGATCAGGGGACTTTGTTATACTCGACCAGGAGCCTTTGTTATACTCGATCAAGGGACTTTGTTATACGCGATCAGGAGACTTTGTTATACTCGATTAGGGGCCCTTGTGATACTCGATCAGGGGACTTTCTTATACTCCACCAGGGACTTTCTTATATTCGATCAGGGGATATGTAATACTCGATCAGGGGACTTTGTTATACACGATCAGGGATGTTTGTTATACTCGTCCAGGGGGCTTTGTTATACTCGATAAGGGGACTTTGTTAGACTCGAACAGGGGACTTTGTTATACTCGACCAGGGGACTTTGTTATACTCGATTATGCGGCTTTGTTATACTCGATCAGGGGACTTTCTTATGCTCGATGAGGGGCCTTTGTTATACTCGATCAGGGGCCTTTGTTATACTAGATCAGGGGACTTTGTTATACTCGATTAGAGGCCTTTTTTGGACTCGATGAGGGGACTTTGTAATACTCGAGCAGGGGGCTTTGTTATACTCGATCAGGAGGCTTTGTTGTACTCGGTCAGGGGACTTTACTATACTCGACCAGGGGACTTTGTTATACACGATCAGGGATGTTTGTTATACTCGTCCAGGGGGCTTTGTTATACTCGATAAGGGGACTTTGTTATACTCGATCAGGGGACTTTGTCTCATTCGATCAGGGCCTTTGTTATACTCGACCTGGGGACTTTGTTATAATCGATCAGGGGACTTTGTTACGCTCGATCTGGGGACTTTGTTATACTGGGCCAGGAGACTTTGTAATACTCAATCAGGGGATATGTTATACTCGATCAGGGGACTTTGTTTTACTGGACCAGGGGACTTTGTTATACTCGATCATGGAACTTTGTTATACTCGATCAGGGAACTTTGTTATACTCGTCCAGGGGGCTTTGTTATACTCGATCAGGGGACTTTGTTATACTCGATAAGGGGACTTTGTTATACTCGATCAGTGGACTTTCCTATATTTGACCAATGGACTTTGCTAAACTCGATGAGGGGCCTTGGTTATACTCGATCAGGGGACTTTGTTATACTCGACCAGGGGACTTTGTTATACTCGAGCAGGGGACTTTGTCATACTCGACCAGAGGACTTTGTTATACTCGATCAGAGGATATGTTATACTCGATCAGGCGACTTTGTTATACTCGATCAGGGGACTTTGTTATACTTGATTAGGGGACTTTGTTATACTCGATCAGGGGACTTTGTTACACTGGACCAGGGGACATTTTTATGCTCGATTAGGGGACTTTGTTATTCTCGATCAGGGGACTTTTGTTAAACTCGATCAAGAACTTTGTTATACTCGACCAGGGGCCTTTGTTATACTCGATTAGGGGACTTTGTTATACTCGATAAGGGGACTTTGTTATACTCGATAAGGGGAATTTGTTATACTCGATAAGGGGACTTTGTTAGACTCGAACAGGGGACTTTGTTATACTCGACCAGGGGACTTTGTTATACTCGATTTGGCGGCTTTGTTATACTCGATCAGGGGACCTTCTTATACTCGATGTGGGGCCTTTGTTACACTCGATGAGGGGCCTTTGTTATACTAGATGAGGGGACTTTGTTATACTCGATTAGAGGCCTTTTTTGTACTCAATCAGGGGATTTTGTTATAGTCGAGCAGGGGGCTTTGTTATACTCTTTGTTATACTCGATCAGGAGGCTTTGTTTTACTCGATCAGGGGACTTTGCTACACTCGACCAGGGGACTTTGTTATACTCGAGTAGGGGGCTTTGTTATACTCGATTAGGGGACTTTGTTATACTCGATGAGGAGGCTTTGTTATACTCGATCAGGGGACTTTGCTATACTCGACCAGGGGACTTTGTTATACTCGATTAGTGGACTTTGTTATACTCGACCAGGGAACTTTGTTATCCTTGACCAATGGACTTTGTTATACTCGATGAAGGGCCTTTGTTTTACTCAATGAGGGGACTTTGTTATACTCGACCAGGGGACTTTGTTATACTCGATCAGGGGACTTTTTTATACTCGACCAGAGGACTTTGTTATACACAATCAGGGAATATGTTATACTTGATCAAGGGACTTTGTTATACTCAACAAGGGGACTTTGTTATAATCGATCAGGGGACTTTGTTATACTCTAAAGGGGACTTTGTTATACTCTAAAGGGGACTTTGTTATACTCGATCAGGGGACTTTGTTATACTCGATCAGAGGACTTTGTCTTACTCGATCAGGGCCCTTTGCTATACTCGACCAGAGACTTTGTTATAATCGATCAGGGTATTTTGTTATGCTCGATATGGGGACTTTCTTATACCGGGCCAGGGGACTTTTTTATACTCGATCAGGGGACTTTGTTATACTCGATCACTGGACTTTTGTTATACTCGATCAGGGGATTTAATGTTAGACTCGAACAGGGGACTTTGTTATACTCGACCAGGGGACTTTGTTATAATCGATCAGGGGATATGTTATACTCGATCAGGGGACTTTGTTATACTCGATCAAGGGACTTTGTTATACTTGATTAGGGGACTTGTTATACTCGATCAGGGGAGTTTGTTATACTTGATCAGAGGACTTTGTTATACTCGACCAGGGGCCTGTGTTATGCTCGATTAGAAATCTTTGTTATACTCGACCAGGGGACTTTGTTATACTCCACCAGGGACTTGTTATACTCGATCAGGGGATATGTTATACTCGATCAGGTGACTTTGTTATACTCGGTTCAGGGGACTTTGTTATACTCGTCCAGGGGGCTTTGTTATACTAGCATCAGAGGACTTTGTTATACTCGATGAGGGGACTTTGACTTACTCGATGAGGAACCTTTGTTATACTCGACCAGGGGACTTTGTTATAATCGATTAGGGGACTTTGTTATGCTCAATCTGGGGAATTTTTTAAACTGGGCCAGGAGACGTTGTTATACTCGATCAGGGGATATGTTATACTCGATCAGGGGACTTTGTTATACTGGAGCAGGGGACTTTGTTATACTCGATCAGGGGACTTTGTTATACTCGATCAGGGAACTTTGTTATACTCATCCAGGGGGGGATTTTGTTATACTCGATCAAGGAACTTTGTCTTACTCGATCAGGGCCCTTTGCTATACTCGACCGGGGGACTTTGTTATAATCGATGAGGGGTCTTTGGTATGCTCGATCTAGGGACTTTTTTATTCTGGGCAAGGGGGCTTGTTTATACTCGATCAGGGGGCTTTGTTACAATGGACCAGAGGACATTTTTATACTCGATTAGGGGACTTTGTTATACTCGATTAGGGGACTTTTGTTACACTCGATCAGGGGACTTTGTTAAACTCGAACAGGGGCCTTTGTTATACTCGATTAGGGACTTTTTTATACTCGAGCAGGGGGCTTTGTTATACTCGATTAGGGGACTTTGTTATACTCGATCAGGAGGCTTTGTCTTATTCGATCAGGGGACTTTGCTATACTCGACCAGGGGACTTTGTTGTACTTGATCAGAGGACTTTGTTATACTCGACCAGGGGCCTTTGTTATGCTCGACCAGGGGCCTTTGTTATGCTCGATTAGAAAACTTTGTTATGCTCGACCAGGGGACTTTGTTATACTCCACCAAGGACTTGTTAAACTCGATCAGGGGATATGTTATACTCGATCAGGGGACCTTGTTATACTCGATCAGGAGGCTTTGTTATACTTGATCATGGGACTTTGCTATACTCGACCAGGGGACTTTGTTATACACGATGAGGGGACTTTGTTATACTCGACTAGGGGACTTTTTTATACTTGTCCAATGGACTTTCTTATACTCGATGAGGGCCCTTTGTTATACTCGATCAGGGGCATTTGTTATACTCGAGCAGGGGACTTTGTTATACTCAATTAGGGGACTTTTTTATACTCGACCAGAGGACTTTGTTATACTCGATCAGGGGATATGTTATACTCGATCAGGGGACTTTGTTATACTCAATCAGGGGACTTTGTTATACTCGATTAGGGGCCTTTGTTATACTCGATGAGGGGGTATGATATACTCGATCAGGGGACTTTGTTATACTCGATCAGGGGACTTTGTTATACTTGATTAGGGGACTTTATTATTCTCGATCAGGGGACTTTGTTATACTTGATCAGAGGACTTTGTTATACTCGACCAGGGGCCTTTGTTATGCTCGATTAGAAAACTTTGTTATACTCGACCAGGGGACTTTAATATACTCCACCAGGGACTTGTTATACTCGATCAGGGGATATGTTATACTCGATCAGGGGACTTTGTTATACTCGGTTCAGGGGACTTTGTTATACTCGATCTGGGGACTTTGTTATACTCGATCAGGAAACTTTGTTATACTCATCCAGGGGGTTTTGTTATACTCGATCAGGGGACTTTGTTATACTCGATAAGGGGACTTTGTCTTACTCGATCAGGGCCCTTTGCTATACTCGACCAGGGGACTTTGTTATAATCGATCAGGGGTCTTTGGTATGCTCGATCTAGGGACTTTGTTATTCTGGGCAAGGGGACTTTTTTATACTCGATCAGGGGACTTTGTTATACTGGACCAGGGGACTTTGTTATACTCGATCAGGAGACTATGTTATACTCGATCAGGGGACTTTGTTATACTCGTCTAGGGGGCTTTTTTATACTCGATCAGGGGACTTTGTTATACTCGACCAGAGAACTTTTTTATTCCTGAACGATGAACTTTGTTATACTCGATGAGGGGCCTTTGTTATACTCGATTAGGGGACTTTGTTATACTCGATGAGGAGGCTTTGTTATACTCGATCAGGGGACTTTTTTATACTCGATCAGGGGACTATGTTACACTGGTCCAGAGGACATTTTCATACTCGATTAGGGGACTTTGTTATACTCGATTAGGGGACTTTTGTTACACTCGATCAGGGGACTTTGTGATCCTCGACCAGGGGCCTTTATTATACTCGATTAGGGGACTTTGTTATACTCGATATGGGGACTTTGTTATACTCGATAAGGGGAATTTGTTATACTCGATAAGGGGACTTTGTTAGACTCGAACAGGGGACTTTGTTATACTCGACCAGGGGACTTTGTTATACTCGATTAGGCGGCTTTGTTATACTCGATCAGGGGACTTTCTTATACTCGATGAGGGGCCTTTGTTATACTCGATGAGGGGCCTTTGTTATACTAGATCAGGGGACTTTGTTATACTCGATTAGAGGCCTTTTTTTGACTCGATTAGGGGACTTTGTTATACTCGAGCAGGGGGCTTTGTTATACTCGATCAGGGGAATTTGTTATACTCGATCAGGAGGCTTTGTTGTACTCGTCAGGAGACTTTACTATACTCGACCAGGGGACATTGTTATACTCGACCAGGGGGCTTTGTTATACTCGATTAGGGGACTTTGTAATAATCGATCAGGAGGCTTTGTTTTATTCGATCAGGGGACTTTGCTATACTTGACTAGGGGACTTTGTTATACTCGAACAGGGGGCTTTCTTATACTCGACCAGATAACTTTTTTATACTTGACCAATGAACTTTGTTATACTCGATGAGGGGCCTTTGTTATACTCGATTAGGGGACTTTGTTATACTCGATCAGGAGGCTTTGTTATACTCGATCAGGGGACTTTGTTATACTCGATCAGGGCCCCCTGTTATACTCGACCAGGGGACTTTGTTATAATCGATCAGGGGACTTTGTTATGCTCGATATGGGGACGTTGTTATACCGGGCCAGAGGACTTTTTTGTACTCGATCAGGGGACTGTGTTATACTGGACCAGAGGATTTTTTATACTCGATCAAGGGACTTTGTTATACTCGATCACTGGAGTTTTGTTATACTCGATCAGGGGACTTTTTTATACTCGACCAGAGGCCTTTGTTATACTCGATCAGGGGACTTTGTTATACTCGATAAGGGGACTTTGTTATACTCGATAAGGGCAATATGTTATACTCGATAAGGGGATTTAATGTTAGACTCGAACAGGGGACTTTGTTATACTCGACCAGGGGACTTTGTTATACTCGATCAGGGGACTTTGTTATACTTGATTAGGGGACTTTGTTATACTCGATCAGGGGACTTTGTTATACTTGATCAGAGGACTTTGTTATACTCGACCAGACGCCTTTGTTATACTCGATCAGGGACTTTGTTATACTCGATAAGGGGACTTTGCTATACTCGATATGGGGAATATGTTATTCTCGATAAGGGGATTTAATGTTAGACTCGAACTGGGGACTTTGTTATACTCGACCAGGGGACTTTGTTATATTCGATCAGGGGATATGTTATACTCGATCAGAGAACTTTGTTATACTCGATCAGGGGACTTTGTTATACTTGATTAGGGGACTTTGTTATACTCGATCAGGGGACTTTGTTATACTTGATCAGAGGAATTTGTTATACTCGACCAGGGGACTTTGTTATACTCCACCAGGAACTTGTTATACTCGATCAGGGGATATGTTATACTCTATCAGGGGACTTTGTTATACTCGGTTCAGGGGACTTTGTTATACTCGTCCAGGGGGCTTTGTTATACTAGCATCAGAGGACTTTGTTATACTCGATGAGGGGAGTTTGTCTTACTCGATCAGGGCCCTTTGTTATACTCGACCATGGGACTTTGTTATAATTGATTAGGGGACTTTGTTATGCTCGTTCTGGGGACTTTGTTAAACTGGGCCAGGAGACGTTGTTATACTCGATCAGGGGATATGTTATACTCGTTCAGGGGACTTTGTTATACTGGAGCAGGGGACTTTGTTATACTCGATCAGGGGACTTTGTTATACTCGATCAGGGAACTTTGTTATACTCGTCCAGGGGGTTTTGTTATACTCGATTAGGGGACTTTGTTATACTCGATCAAGGGACTTTGTCTTACTCGATCAGGGCCCTTTGCTATACTCGACCGGGGGACTTTGTTATAATCGATGAGGGGTCTTTGGTATGTTCGATCTAGGGACTTTTTTATTCTGGGCAAGGGGGCTTTTTTATACTCGCTCAGGGGGCTTTGTTACAATGGACCAGAGGACATTTTTATACTCGATTAGGGGACTTTGTTATACTCGATTAGGGGACTTTTGTTACACTCGATCAGGGGACTTTGTTATACTCGAACAGGGGCCTTTGTTATACCCGATTAGGGACTTTTTTATACTCGAGCAGGGGGCTTTCTTATACTCGATTAGGGGACTTTGTTATACTCGATCAGGAGGCTTTGTCTTATTCGATCAGGGGACTTTGCTATACTCGACCAGGGGACTTTGTTATACTCGAACAGGGGAATTTGTTATAGTCGACCAGGGAACATTTTTATACTTGACCAATGAACTTTGTTATACTCGATGAGGGGTCTTTGTTATACTCGAGTAGGGGACTTTGTTATACTTGATGAGGACGCTTTGTTTTTCTCGATGAGGGGACTTTGTTATGCTCGACCAGGGGACTTTGTTATAATCGATCAGGGGATATGTTATACTCGATCAGGGGACTTTGTTATGCTCGACCAGGGGACTTTGTTATAATCGATCAGGGGATATGTTATACTCGATCAGGGGACTTTGTTATACTCGATCAGGGGACTTTGTTATACTTGATTAGGGGACTTTGTTATACTCGATCAGGGGACTTTGTTATACTTGATCAGAGGACTTTGTTATACTCGACCAGGGGCCTGTGTTATGCTCGATTAGAAAACTTTGTTATACTCGACCAGGGGACTTTTTTATATTCCACCAGGGACTTGTTATACTCGATCAGGGGATATGTTATACTCGATCAGGGGACTTTGTTATACTCGGTTCAGGGGACTTTGTTATACTCGTCCACTGGGCTTTGTTATACTAGCATCAGAGGACTTTGTTATACTCGATGAGGGGACTTTGTCTTACTTGATGAGGAACCTTTGTTATACTCGACCAGGGGACTTTGTTATAATCGATTAGGGACTTCCTTATGCTCGATCTGGGGAATTTGTTAAACTGGGCCAGGAGACGTTGTTATACTCGATCAGGGGATATGTTATACTCGATCAGGGGTCTTTGTTATACTGGAGCAGGGGACTTTGTTATACTCGATCAGGGGACTTTGTTATACTCGACCAGTGAACTTTGTTTTTCTCATCCAGGGGGCTTTGTTATACTCGATGAGGGGACTTTGTTATACTCGATGAGAGAACTTTGTTATACTTGTCTAGGGGGCTTTGTTATACTCGATCAGGGGACTTTGCTATACTCGATCAGGGAAATTTGGTATGCTTGATCTAGGGACATTGTTATACTGGGCCAGGGAACTTTTTTATACTCGATCAGGGGACTTTGTTACACTGGACCAGGGGACATTTTTATACTCGATCAGGGGACTTTGTTATACTTGATCAGGGGACTTTTGTTACACTCGATCAGGGGACTTTGTTATACTCGACTAGAGGCCTTTGTTATACTCGATCAGGGGACTTTGTTATACGCGATAAGGAGACTTTGTTATACTCGATTAGGGGCTTTTATGATACTCGATCAGGGGACTTTCTTATACTCCACCAGGGACTTTCTTATATTCGATCAGGGGATATGTAATACTCGATCAGGGGACTTTGTTATACACGATCTGGGATCTTTGTTATACTCGTCCAGGGGGCTTTGTTATACTCGATCAGGGGACTTTGTTATACTCGATCAGGGGACTTTGTCTCATTCGATCAGGGCCTTTGATATACTCGACTTGGGGACTTTGTTATAATCGATCAGGGGACTTTGTTACGCTCGATCTGGGGACTTTGTTATACTGGTCCAGGAGACTTTGTAATACTCGATCAGGGGATATGTTATTCTCGATCAGGGGACTTTGTTATACTGGACCAGGGGACTTTGTTATACTCGATCATGGGACTTTGTTATACTCGATCAGGGAACTTTGTTATACTCGTCCAGGGGGCTTTGTTATGCTCGATTAGGGGACTTTGTTATACTCGATCAGGGGACTTTGTCTTACTCGATCAGGGCCCTTTGCTACTCTCGACCAGGAGACTTTGTTATAATCGATCAGGGGACATTGTTATGCTCGATCTGGGACTTTGTTATACTCGATCAGTGGACTTTCCTATATTTGACCAATGGACTTTGCTAAACTCGATGAGGGGCCTTGGTTATACTCGATCAGGGGACTTTGTTATACTCGACCAGGGGACTTTGTTATACTCGATCAGGGGACATTGTCATATTCGACCAGAGGACTTTGTTATACTCGATCAGAGGATATGTTATACTCGATCAGGCGACTTTGTTATTCTCGATCAGGGGACTTTGTTATACTTGATTAGGGGACTTTGTTATACTCGATCAGGGGACTTTGTTACACTGGACCAGGGGACATTTTTATGCTCGATTAGGGGACTTTGTTATTCTCGATCAGGGGACTTTTGTTAAACTCGATCAGGGAACTTTGTTATACTCGACCAGGGGCCTTTGTTATACTCGATTAGGGGACTTTGTTTTACTCGATAAGGGGACGTTGTTATACTCGATAAGGGGAATTTGTTATACTCGATAAGGGGACTTTGTTAGACTCGAACAGGGGACTTTGTTATACTCGACCACGGGACTTTGTTATACTCGATTTGGCGGCTTTGTTATACTCGATCAGGGGACCTTCTTATATTCGATGTGGGGCCTTTGTTATACTCGATGAGGGGCCTTTGTTATACAAGATCAGGGGACTTTGTTATACTCGATTAGAGGCCTGTTTTGGACTCAATCAGGGGACTTTGTTATACTCGAGCAGGGGGCTTTGTTATACTCGATCAGGGGACTTTGCTATACTCGATGAGGAGGCTTTGTTTTACTCGATCAGGGGACTTTGCTACACTCGACCAGGGGACTTTGTTATACTCGAGTAGGGGGCTTTGTTATACTCGATTAGGGGACTTTGTTATACTCGATGAGGAGGCTTTGTTATACTCGATCAGGGGGCTTTGCTATACTCGACCAGGGGACTTTGTTATACTCGATTAGTGGACTTTGTTATACTCGACCAGGGAACTTTTTTATCCTTGACCAATGGACTTTGTTATACTCGATGAAGGGCATTTGTTTTACTTGATGAGGGGACTTTGTTATACTCGACCAGGGGACTTTGTTATACTCGATCAGGGGACTTTTTTATACTCGACCAGAAGACTTTGTTATACACAATCAGGGAAATATGTTATACTCTCGATCAGGGGACTTTTGTTATACTCGATCAGGAGGCTTTGTTATACTCCATCAGGGGACTTTGCTATACTCGAAAAGGGGACTTTGTTATACTCGATTAGGGGACTTTGTTATACTCGACCAGTGAACTTTTTTATACTTCACAAATGGACTTAGTTATTCTCGATGAGGGGCCTTTGTTATACTCGACCAGGGGACTTTGCTATAGTCGACCAGGGGACTTTGTTATACTCGCTTAGGGAACTTTGTTATACTCGACCAGGGACTTTGTTATACTCGATTAGGGGACTTTGTTATACTCGATTAGGGGAGTTTGTTATACTCGTTGAGGAGGTTTTGTTATACTCGACCAGGGGACTTTGCTATAGTCGACCAGGGGACTTTGTTATACTCGATTAGGGGACTTTGTTATACTCGATTAGGGGACTTTGTCTTACTCGATCAGGGCCCTTTGCAATACTCGACCGGGGGACTTTGTTATAAATGATCAGGGGACTTTGGTATGCTCGATCTATGGACTTTGTTATACTGGGCCAGGGAACTTTTTTATACTCGATAAGGGACTTTGTTACAATGGTCCAGGGGACATTTTTATACTCGATCAGGGGACTTTGTTATACTCGATCAAGGGACTTTTGTTACACTCGATCAGGGGACTTTGTTATACTCGACCAGGGGCCTTTGTTATACTCGATTAGGGGACTTTGTTATACTCGATAAGGAAACTTTGTTATACTCGATAAGGGGAATTTGTTATACTCGATAAGGGGACTTTGATAGACTCGAACTGGGGACTTTGTTATACTCGACCAGGGGACTTTGTTGTACTCGATAATGGAATTTTGTTATACTCGATCAGGGGACTTTGTTATACTCGATCAGGGGGCTTTGTTATACTCGATCAAAAGCCTTTGTTATACTCGATCAGGGGAGTTTGTTATACTCGATCAGGGGACTGTGTTATACTTGATCAGGAGGCTTTGTTATACTCGATCAGGGGATTTTGTTATACTCGACCAGGGGACATTGTTATACTCGATCAAGGGACTTTGTTATACTCGAACAGGGATCTTTTTTATAGTTGACCAATGGACTTTGTTATACTCGATGAGGGGCCTTTGTTATACTCGATGAGGGGACTTTGTTATACTCGACCAGGGGATTTTGTTATACTCAATCAGGAGATATGTTATACTCGATCAGGGGACTTTGTTATACTCAACCAGAGGACTTTGTTATACTCGATCAGGGGACTTTGTTATATGCGATCAGGAGACTTTGTTATACTCGATTAGGAGCCTTTGTTATACTCGATGAGGGGACTTTATTATACTCGACCAGGGGACTTTGCTATAGTCGACCAGGGGCCTTTGTTATATTTGATGAGGGGGTTTTGTTATACTCGACCAGGGGACTTTGATATGCTCGATCAGGGGACTTTGTTATACTCGATCAGGGGACATTGTTATATTTGATTAGGGGACTTTGTTATACTCGATTAGGGGACTTTGTTATACTTGATCAGAGGACTTTGATATACTCGACCAGGGGCCTTTGTTATGCTCGATTAGAAAACTTTGTTATACTCGACCAGGGGACTTTGCTATACTCCACCAGGGCCTTTGTTATACTTGATCAGGGGATATGTTATACTCGATCAAGGGACTTTGTTATACTCGGTAGAGGGGACTTTGTTATATTCGATCAGGGGATTTTGTTATACACGACCAGGGGACTTTGTTATACGCGATCAGGGGACTTTTTTATACTCGACCAGAAGACTTTGTTATACTCGATCAGGGGATATGTTATACTCGATCAGGGGACTTTGTTATACTCAACCAGAGAACTTTGTTATACTCGATCAGGGGACTTTGTTATACTCAATCAGGGGACTTTGTTATACTCGATTAGGGGCCTTTGTTATACTTGATGAGGGGGTTTTGTTTTACTCGACCAGGGGACTTTTTATACTTGATCAGGAGACTTTGTCATACTCGATCAGTGGACTTTCCTATATTTGACCAATGGACTTTGCTATACTCGACGAGGGGTCTTTGTTATAATCGATCAGGAGACTTTGTTATACTCGACCAGGGGACTTTGCTATACTCGATCAGGGGACTTTGTCATATTCGACCAGAGGACTTTGTTATACTCGATCAGGGGATATGTTATACTCGAACAGAGGACTTTGCTATACCTGATCAGGGGACTTTGTTATACTTGATTAGGGGACTATGTTATACTCGATCAGGGGACTTTGTTATACTTGATCAGAGGACTTTGTTATACTCGACAAGGGGCCTTTGTTATGCTCGATTAGAAAACTTTGTTATACTCGACCAGGGGACTTTGTTATACTCGATCAGGGGATATGTTATACTCGACAACGGGACTTTTGTTATACTCGATATCGCGGCTTTGTTACTCGATCAGGACTTTATTATACTCGGATGAGGGGCCTTTGTTATACTCGGATTAGGGCCTTTTGTTATACTTCAGGATTAGGGAATTTTGTTGCGCCTGACAGAGGCCTTTTTTTGGACTCGATCAGGGGACTTTGTTATACTCGAGCAGGGAGCTTTGCTATACTCGATCAGGGGACTTTGTTATATTCGATCAGGAGGCTTTGTTATACTCGATGAGGGGACTTTGCTATACTCGACCAGGGGACTTCGTTATACTCGAGCAGTGGGCTTTGTTATACTCGATTAGGGGACTTTGTTATACTCGATCAGGAGGCTTTGTTATACTCCATCAGGGGACTTTGCTATACTCGAAAAGGGGACTTTGTTATACTCGATTAGGGGACTTTGTTATACTCGACCAGTGAACTTTTTTATACTTGACAAATGGACTTTGTTATACTCGATGAGGGGCCTTTGTTATACTCGACCAGGGGACTTTGCTATAGTCGACCAGGGGACTTTGTTATACTCGATTAGGGGACTTTGTTATACTCGACCAGGGACTTTGTTATACTCGATTAGCGGACTTTGTTATACTCGATTAGGGGAGTTTGTTATACTCGATGAGGAGGTTTTGTTATACTCGACCAGGGGACTTTGCTATAGTCGACCAGGGGACTTTGTTATACTCGATTAGGGGACTTTGTTATACTCGATCAGGGGACTTTGTCTTACTCGATGAGGGCCCTTTGCAATACTCGACCGGGGGACTTTGTTATAAACGATCAGGGGACTTTGGTATGCTCGATCTAGGGACTTTGTTATACTGGGCCAGGGAACTTTTTTATACTCGATAAGGGACTTTGTTACACTGGTCCAGGGGACATTTTTATACTCGATCAGGGGACTTTGTTATACTCGATCAAGGGACTTTTGTTACACTCGATCAGGGGACTTTGTTATACTCGACCAGGGGCCTTTGTTATACTCGATTAGGGCAGTTTGTTATACTCGATAAGGGAACTTTGTTATACTCGATAAGGGGAATTTGTTATACTCGATAAGGGGACTTTGATAGACTCGAACTGGGGACTTTGTTATACTCGACCAGGGGACTTTGTTATACTCGATCAGGGGGCTTTGTTATACTCGATCAAAAGCCTTTATTATACTCGATCAGGGGAGTTTGTTATACTCGATCAGGGCCCTTTGCTATACTCGACCAGGGGACTTTGTTATAATCGATGCGGGTACTTTGTTATGCTCGATATGGGGACTTTGTTATACCGGGCCAGGGGACTTTTTTATACTCGATCAGGGGACTTTGTTATACTCGATCACTGGACTTTTGTTATACCCGATCAGGGGATTTAATGTTAGACTCGAACATGGGACTTTGTTATACTCGACCAGGGGACTTTGTTATAATCGATCAGGGGATATGTTATACTCGATCAGGGGACTTTGTTATACTCGATCAGGGGACTTTGTTATACTTGATTAGGGGACTTGTTATACTCGATCAGGGGAGTTTGTTATACTTGATCAGAGGACTTTGTTATACTCGACCAGGGGCCTGTGTTATGCTCGATTAGAAAACTTTGTTATACTCGACCATGGGACTTTCTTATACTCCACCAGGGACTTATTATACTCGATCAGGGGATATGTTGTACTCGATCAGGGGACTTTGTTATACTCGGTTCAGGGGACTTTGTTATACTCGTCCAGGGGGCTTTGTTATACTAGCATCAGAGGACTTTGTTTTACTCGATGAGGGGACTTTGACTTACTCGATGAGGAACCTTTGTTATACTCGACCAGGGGACTTTGTTATAATCGAATAGGGGACTTTGTTATGCTCGATCTGGGGCATTTGTTAAACTGGGCCAGGAGACGTTGTTATACTCGATCAGGGGATATGTTATACTCGATCAGGGACTTTGTTATACTGGTACAGGGGACTTTGTTATACTTGATCAGGGGACTTTGTTATACTCGATCAGTGAACTTTGTTATTCTCATCCAGGGGGCTTTGTTATATTCGATGAGGGGACTTTGTTGTACTCGATCAGGGGTCTTTGTCTTACTCGATCAGGGCCCTTTGCTAAATTCGACCGGGGGACTTTGTTACAATCGATCAAGGGTCTTTGGTATGCTCGATCTAGGGACTTTGTTATTCTGGGCAAGGGGGCTTTTATATACTCGATCAGGGGACTTTGTTACACTGGACCAGAGGACATTTTTATCCTCGATCAGGGGACTTTGTTACACTGAACCAGAGGACATTTTTATACTCGATTAGGGGACTTAGTTATACTCGATTAGGGGACTTTTGTTACACTCGATTAGGGGACTTTCTTATTCTCGACCAGGGGCCTTTTTTATACTCGATTAGGGGACTTTGTTATACTCGATATGGGGACTTTGTTATACTCGATAAGGGGAATTTGTTATACTCGATCAGAGGCCTTTGTTATACTAGATCAGGGGACTTTGTTACACTCGATTAGGGGCCTTTTTTGGACTCGATGAGCGGCCTTTGTTATACTCGATCAGGAGACTTTGTTATACTCGATCAGGTGACTTTCTTATACTCGAGCAGGGGGCTTTGTTATATTCGATCAGGGGACTTTGTTATTCGCGATCAGGAGGCTTTGTTATACTTGATCAGGGGACTTTGCTATACTTGACCAGGGGACTTTGTTATAAACAAACCGGGAACTTTGTTATACTCGACCAGGGGACTTTTTTACACTTGACCAGAGGACTTTGTTATATTCGATTAGGGGACTTTGTTATACTCGATCAGGGGACTTTGTTATAGTCGAGCAGGGGACTTTGTTATACTCGATCAGGGGACTTTTTTATACTCGACCAGAGGACTTTGTTATATTCGATTTGGGGACTTTGTTATACTCGAACCAGGGGACTTTTTATACTTGACCAATGGACTTTGTTCTACTCAATGAGGGGCCTTTGTTATACTCGATCAGGGGACTTTGTTGTACACAACCAGGAGACTTTGTTATACGCGATCAGGGGACATTTTTATACTCGACCAGAGGACTTTGTTATACTCGATCAGGGCATATGTTATACTCGATCAGGGGACTTTGTTATACTCAACCAGAGGACTTTGTTTTACTCATATAGGGGACTTTGTTATACTCGATTTGGGGCCTTTGTTATATTTGATGAGGGGGTTTTTTTATACTCGACCAGGGGACTTTGTTATGCTCGATCAGGGGACTTTGTTATACTCGATCAGGGGATATGTTATGCTCGATGAGGGGACTTTGTTATACTCGATCAGGGGACATTGTTATATTTGATTAGGGGACTTTGTTATACTCGATTAGGGGACTTTGTTATACTTGACCAGAGGACTTTGATATACTCGACCAGGGGCCTTTGTTATGCTCGATTAGAAAACTTTGTTATACTCGACCAGGGGACTTTGTTACACTCCACCAGGGCCTTTGTTATACTTGATCCGGGTATATGTTATACTCGATCACGGGACTTTGGTATACTCGGTAGAGGGGACTTTGTTATATTCGATCAGGGGATTTTGTTATACACGACCAGGGGACTTTGTTATACGCGATCAGGGGACTTTTTTATACTCGACCAGAGGACTTTGTTATACTCGATCAGGGGATATGTTATACTCGATCAGGGGACTTTGTTATACTCAACCAGAGAACTTTGTTATACTCGATCAGGGGACTTTGTTATACTCAATCAGGGGACTTTGTTATACTCGATTAGGGGCCTTTGTTTTACTTGATGAGGGTGTTTTGTTTTACTCGACCAGGGGACTTTTTATACTTGATCAGGAGACTTTGTCATACTCGATCAGTGGACTTTCCTATATTTGACCAATGGACTTTGCTATACTCGACGAGGGGTCTTTGTTATACTCGATCAGTGGACTTTGTTATACTCGACCAGGGGACTTTGTTGTACTCGATCAGGGGACTTTGTCATATTCGACCAGAGGACTTAGTTATACTCGATCAGGGGATATGTTATACTCGAATAGAGGAATTTGCTATACTCGATCAGGGGACTTTGTTATACTTGATTAGAGGACTTTGTTATACTCGACAAGGGGCCTTTGTTATGCTCGATTAGAAAACTTTTTATACTCGACCAGGGGACTTTGTTATACTCCACCAGGGACTTTCTTATATTCGATGAGGGGCCTTTGTTATACGCGATTAGGGGCCTTTGTTATACTAGATTAGGGGACTTTGTTATACTCGATTGGAGGCCTTTTTTGGACTCGATCAGGGGACTTTGTTATACTCGAGCAGGGAGCTTTGTTATACTCGATCAGAGGACTTTGTTATACTCGATCAGGAGGCTTTCTTATACTCGATGAGGGGACTTTGCTATACTCGACCAGGGGACTTCGTTATACTCGAGCAGGGGGCTTTGTTATACTCGATTAGAGGACTTTGTTATACTCGATCAGGAGGCTTTGTTATACTCCATCAGGGGACTTTGCTATACTCGAAAAGGGGACTTTGTTATACTCGATTAGGGGACTTTGTTATACTCGACCAGTGAACTTTTTTATACCTGACAAATGGACTTTGTTATACTCGATGAGGGGCCTTTGTTATACTCGACCAGGGGACTTTGCTATAGTCGACCAGGGGACTTTGTTATACTCGCTTAGGGGACTTTGTTATACTCGATTAGGGGAGTTTATTTATACTCGATGAGGAGGTTTTTGTTATACTCAACCAGGGGGACTTTGTAGTCGACCAGGGACTTTCATTGCTACTCGGTGGGGGACTTTGTTACTTACTCGACAGAATGCTGTTATACTCGTCTGAGGGCTTTTTATATACTCGATCAGGGACTTTGTTATATCGATCAGGGGACTTTGTTATACTCGATCAAGGGACTTTTGTTACACTCGATCAGGGGACTTTGTTATACTCGACCAGGGGCCTTTGTTATACTCGATTAGGGGACTTTGTTATACTTGATAAGGGAACTTTGTTATACTCGATAAGGGGAATTTGTTATACTCGATAAGGGGACTTTGATAGACTCGAACTGGGGACTTTGTTATACTCGACCAGGGAACTTTGTTGTACTCGATAATGGGATTTTGTTATACTCGATCAGGAGACTTTGTTATACTCGATCAGGGGGCTTTGTTATACTCGATCAAAAGCCTTTGTTATACTCGATCAGGGGAGTTTGTTATACTCGATCGGGGACTTTTGTTATACTTGATTAGGGGACTTTGTTATGCGATCAGGGGACTTTGTTGTGCCAAATTAAAGGACTTTGTTATATACTCGACCAGGGGCGCTGTTATGCTCCGGCGATTAAAGCTTTGTTATACTCGATCAGGGGACTTTGTTATACTCGCCCAGGGAACTTTTTTATACTTGATCAGGGGACTTTGTCATACTCGATCAGTGGACTTTCCTAGGGAACTTTGTTATACTCGATCAGGGGATATGTTATACCCGATTAGGGGACTTTTTTATACTCGATCAGGGGACTTTGTTATACTTGATTAGGGGACTTTGTTATACTCGATGAGGGGCCTTTTTATACTCAATCAGGGGACTTTGTTATACTCGATTAGGGGCCTTTGTTATACTTGATGAGGGGGTTTTGTTTTACTCGACCAGGGGACGTTTTATACTTGATCAGGAGACTTTGTCATACTCGATCAGTGGACTTTCCTATATTTGACCAATGGACTTTGCTATACTCGACGAGGGGTCTTTGTTATACTCGATCAGTGGACTTTGTTATACTCGACCAGGGGACTTTGTTGTACTCGATCAGGGGACTTTGTCATATTCGACCAGAGGACTTTGTTATACTCGATCAGGGGATATGTTATACTCGAATAGAGGAATTTGCTATACTCGATCAGGGGACTTTGTTATACTTGATTAGAGGACTTTGTTATACTCGACAAGGGGCCTTTGTTATGCTCGATTAGAAAACTTTTTATACTCGACCAGGGGACTTTGTTATACTCCACCAGGGACTTTCTTATATTCGATGAGGGGCCTTTGTTATACGCGATTAGGGGCCTTTGTTATACTAGATTAGGGGACTTTGTTATACTCGATTGGAGGCCTTTTTTGGACTCGATCAGGGGACTTTGTTATACTCAGAACGGGAGCTTTGTTATACTCGATCAGGGGCTTTGTTATACTCGATCAGGAGCTCTTCGCCTCGATGAGGGACTTTGCTATACTCGATCAGGGGCCTTTGTTATACTCGAGTAGGGAGCTTTGTTATACTCGATCAGGGGACTTTGTTATACTCGATAAGGAGGCTTTGTTATACTCGATGAGGGACTTTGCTATACTCGACCAGGGGACTTCGTTATACTCGAGCAGGGGGCTTTGTTATACTCGATTAGGGGACTTTGTTATACTTGATCAGGAGGCTTTGTTATACTCCATCAGGGGACTTTGCTATACTCGAAAAGGGGACTTTGGTATACTCGATTAGGGGACTTTGTTATACTCGACCAGTGAACTTTTTTATACTTGACAAATGGACTTTGTTATACTCGATGAGGAGCCTTTGTTATACTCGACCAGGGGACTTTGCTATAGTCGACCAGGGGACTTTGTTATACTCGATTAGGGGACATTTGACCAGAATACTTTGTTATACTCGTCTAGGGGCTTTTTACACTCGATCAGGACTTTGTTATACTCGATCAGGGGACTTTGTTATACTCGATCAAGGGACTTTGTTTTCAGTCAAGAGGACTTTGTTATACTCGATCAGGGGCTCTTATTTCGGTGGGACATTGTTATACTCGATAGGGAACTTTGTTATACTCTGATAAGGAATTTGGTATACTCGATAAGGGACTTTGATAGACTCGGACTGAGGTTTTGTCGCCCTCGACCAGGAACTTTGTTACTCGATAATGGGATTTTATTATACTCCCGATCAGGGGACTGTTATATACTCCGTGGGGGGCTTTGTGTCTCGATCAGAGAACTTTGTTATACTCGATCAGGGGACTTTGTTATACTTGATTAGGGGGCTTTGATATACTCGATCAGGGGACTTTGTTGTACTTGATCAGAGGACTTTGTTATACTCGACCAGGGGCCTTTGTTATGCTCGATTAGAAAACTTTGTTATACTCGACCAGGGGACTTTGTTATACTCCACCAGGGACTTGTTATACTCGATCAGGGGATATGTTATACTCGATCAGGGGGCTTTGTTATACTCGCCCAGGGAACTTTTTTATACTTGATCAGGGGACTTTGTCATACTCGATCAGTGGACTTTCCTTTGGAAACTTTGTTATACTCGATCAGGGGATATGTTATACCCGATCAGGGGACTTTTTTATACTCAATCAGGGGACTTTGTTATACGTGATTAGGGGACTTTGTTATACTCGATCAGGGGACTTTGTTATACTTGATCAGAGGACTTTGTCATACTCGACCAGGGGACTTTGTTATACTCCACCAGGAACTTGTTATACTCGATCAGGGGATATGTTATTCTCGATCAGGGGACTTTGTTATACTCGGTTCAGGGGACTTTGTTATACTCGTCCAGGGGGCTTTGTTATACTAGCATCAAAGGACTTTGTTATAGTCGATGAGGGGACTTTGTCTTACTCGATCAGTGCCCTTTGTTATACTCGACCATGGGACTTTGTTATAATCGATTAATGGACTTTGTTATGCTCGTTCTGGGGACTTTGTTAAACTGGGCCAGGAGACGTTGTTATACTCGATCAGGGGATATGTTATACTCGATCAAGGGACTTTGTCATACTGGAGCAGGGGACTTTGTTATACTCGATCAGGGGACTTTGTTATACTCGATCAGGAAACTTTGTTATACTCATCCAGGGGGCTTTGTTATACTCGATGAGGGGACTTTTTTATACTCGATCAGGGGACTTTGTCTTACTCGATCAGGGCCCTTTGCTATACTCGACCGGGGGACTTTGTTATAATCGATGAGGGTTCTTTGGTATGCTCGATCTAGGGACTTTTTTATTCTGGGCAAGGGGGCTTTTTTATACTCGATCAGGGGGCTTTGCTACAATGGACCAGAGGACATTTTTATACTCGATTAGGGGACTTTGTCATACTCGATTAGGGGACTTTTGTTACACTCGATCAGGGGACTTTGTTAAACTCGAACAGGAGCCTTTGTTATACTTGATGAGGGGGTTTTGTTATACTCGACCAGGGGACTTTGTTATACTCGATCAGGGGACTTTTTTATACTTGTCCAATGGACTTTCTTATACTCGATGAGGGCCCTTTGTTATACTCGATCAGGGGCATTTGTTATACTCTCAGGGGATATGTTATACTCGATCAGGGGACTTTGTTATACTCAATCAGGGACTTTGTTATACTCGATTTGGGGCCTTTGTTATACTTGATGAGGGGGTTTTGTTATACTCGACCAGGGGACTTTGTCATACTCGATCAGGGGACTTTGTTATACTCGACCAGGGGACTTTTTTATACTTGATCAAGGGACTTTGTAATACTCGATCAGTGGACTTTCCTATATTTGACCGATGGACTTTGCTATACTCGATGAGGGGTCTTTGTTATACTCGATCAGGGGACTTTGTTATACTCGACCAGGGGACTTTGTTATACTCGATGAGGGGATATGTTATACTCGATCAAAGGACTTTGTTATACTCGATCAAGGGACTTTGTTATACTTGATTAGGGGACTTTGTTATTCTCGATCAGGGGACTTTGTTATACTTGATCAGAGGACTTTGTTATACTCGACCAGGGGCCTTTGTTATGCTCGATTAGAAAACTTTGTTATACTCGACCAGGGACTTTAATATACTCCACCAGGGACTTGTTATACTCGATCAGGGGATATGTTATACTCGATCAGGGGACTTTGTTATACTCGGTTCAGGGGACTTTGTTATACTCGATCTGGGGACTTTGTTATACTCGATCAGGAAACTTTGTTATACTCATCCAGGGGGTTTTGTTATACTCGATCAGGGGATTTTGTTATACTCGATAAGGGGACTTTGTCTTACTCGATCAGGGCCCTTTGCTATACTCGACCAGGGGACTTTGTTATAATCGATCAGGGGTCTTTGGTATGCTCGATCTAGGGACTTTGTTATTCTGGGCAAGGGGACTTTTTTATACTCGATCAGGGGACTTTGTTACACTGGTCCAGAGGACATTTTTATACTCGATTAGGGAACTTTGTTATACTCGATTAGGGGACTTTTGTTACACTCGATCAGGGGACTTTGTTATACTCGACCAGGGAACTTTGTTGTACTTGATCAGAGGACTTTGTTATACTCGACCAGGGGCCTTTGTTATGCTCGATTAGAAAACTTTGTTATACTCGACCAGGGGACTTTATTATACTCCACCAGGGACTTGTTATACTCGATCAGGGGATATGTTATACTCGATCAGGGGACTTTGTTATACTCGATCAGGCGACTTTGTTATACTTGATTAGGGGACTTTGTTATTCGCGATCAGGGGACTTTGTTATACATGATCAGAGGACTTTGTTATACTCGACCAGGGGCCTTTGTTATGCTCGATTAGAAAACTTTGTTATACTCGACCAGGGGACTTTAATATACTCCACCAGGGACTTGTTATACTCGATCAGGGGATATGTTATACTCGATCTAGGGACTTTGTTATTCTGGGCAAGGGGATTTTTTTATACTCGATCAGGGGACTTTGTTACACTGGTCCAGAGGACATTTTTATACTCGATTTGGGGCCTTTGTTATACTTGATGAGGGGGTTTTGTTATACTCGACCAGGGGACTTTGTTATACTCGATCAGGTGACTTTGTTATACTCGACCAGGGGACTTTTTTATACTTGATCAGGGGACTTTGTCATACTCGATCAGTGGACTTTCCTATATTTGACCGATGGACTTTGCTATACTCGATGAGGGGTCTTTGTTATACTCGATCAGGGGACTTTGTTATAATCGACCAGGGGACTTTGTTATACTCGATGAGGGGATATGTTATACTCGATCAGGGGACTTTGTTATAATCGATCAGGGGACTTTGTTATACTTGATTAGGGGACTTTGTTATTCTCGATCAGGGGACTTTGTTATACATGATCAGAGGACTTTGTTATACTCGACCAGGGGCCTTTGTTATGCTCGATTAGAAAACTTTGTTATACTCGACCAGGGGACTTTAATATACTCCACCAGGGACTTGTTATACTCGATCAGGGGATATGTTATACTCGATCAGGGGACTTTGTTATACTCGGTTCAGGGGACTTTGTTATACTCGATCAGGAAACTTTGTTATACTCATCCAGGGGTTTTTGTTATTCTCGATCAAGGGACTTTGTTATACTCGATAAAGGGACTTTGTCTTACTCGATCAGGGCCCTTTGCTATACTCGACCAGGGTACTTTGTTATAATCGATCAGGGGTCTTTGGTATACTCGATCTAGGGACTTTGTTATTCTGGGCAAGGGGACTTTTTTATACTCGATCAGGGGACTTTGTTACACTGGTCCAGAGGACATTTTTATACTCGATTAGGGGACTTTGTTATACTCGATTAGGGGACTTTTGTTACACTCGATCAGGGGACTTTGTTAGACTCGAACAGGGGACTTTGTTATACTCGATTAGGTGGCTTTGCTATACTCGATCAGGGGACTTTCTTATACTCGATGAGGGGCCTTTGTTATACTCGATCAGGGGCCTTTGTTATACTAGATCAGGGGACGTTGTTATACTCGATTAGAGGCCTTTTTTGGACTCGATTAGGGGAATTTGTTATACTCGACGAGGGGGCTTTGTTATACTCGATCAGGAGGCTTTGTTGTACTCGGTCAGGGGACTTTACTATACTCGACCAGGGTACATTGTTATACTCGACCAGGGGGCTTTGTTATACTCGATTAGGGGACTTTGTTATAATCGATCAGGAGGCTTTGTTTTATTCGATCAGGGGACTTTGCTATACTTGACTAGGGGACTTTGTTATACTCGAACAGGGGGCTTTGTTATACTCGACCAGGGGACTTTTTTATACTCGATCAGGGGACTTTGTTACACTGGTCCAGAGGACATTTTTATACTCGATTAGGGGACTTTGTTTACTCGATTAGGGGACTTTGTTATACTCGACCAGGGATATTTTTTATACTTGACCAATGGACTTTGTTATACTCGATGAGGGGCCTTTGTTATACTCGATTAGGGGACTTTGTTATACTCGATCAGGAGGCATTTTATACTCGATCAGGGGACTTTTTTATACTCGATCAGGGGACTCTGTTACACCGGTCCAGAGGACATTTTTATACTCGATTAGGGGACTTTGTTATACTCGTTTAGGGGACTTTTGTTACACTCGATCAGGGGACTTTGTTATACTCGACCAGGGGCCTTTATTATACTCGATTAGGGGACTTTGTTATACTCGATATGGGGACTTTGTTATACTCGATAAGGGAATTTGTTATACTCGATAAGGGGACTTTGTTAGACTCGAACAGGGGACTTTGTTATACCCGACCAGGGTTTTCGTTATACTCGATTAGGCGGCTTTGTTATACTCGATCAGGGGACTTTCTTATACTCGATGAGGGCCTTTGTTATACTCGATCAGGGGCCTTTGTTATACTAGATCAGGAACTTTGTATACTCGATTGAGCCTTTTTCGATTAGGGACTTTGATATGCTCGATCAGGGGACTTTGTTATACTCGATCAGGGGATATGTTATGCTCGATCAGGGGACTTTGTTATACTCGATCAGGGGACATTGTTATATTTGATTAGGGGACTTTGTTATACTCGATTAGGGGACTTTGTTATACTTGATCAGAGGACTTTGATATACTCGACCAGGGGCCTTTGTTATGCTCGATTAGAAAACTTTGTTATACTCGACCAGGGGACTTTGTTATACTCCACCAGGGCCTTTGTTATACTTGATCAGGGTATATGTTATACTCGATCAAGGGACTTTGTTATACTCGGTAGAGGGGACTTTGTTATATTCGATCAGGGGATTTTGTTATACACGACCAGGGGACTTTGTTATACGCGATCAGGGGACTTTTTTATACTCGACCAGAGGACTTTGTTATACTCGATCAGGGGATATGTTATACTCGATCAGGGGACTTTGTTATACTCAACCAGAGGACTTTGTTATACTAGATCAGGGGCCTTTTTATACTCAATCAGGGGACTTTGTTATACTCGATTAGGGGCCTTTGTTATACTTGATGAGGGGGTTTTGTTTTACTCGACCAGGGGACGTTTTATACTTGATCAGGAGACTTTGTCATACTCGATCAGTGGACTTTCCTATATTTGACCAATGGACTTTGCTATACTCGACGAGGGGTCTTTGTTATACTCGATCAGTGGACTTTGTTATACTCGACCAGGGGACTTTGTTGTACTCGATCAGGGGACTTTGTCATATTCGACCAGAGGACTTAGTTATACTCGATCAGGGGATATGTTATACTCGAATAGAGGAATTTGCTATACTCGATCAGGGGACTTTGTTATACTTGATTAGAGGACTTTGTTATACTCGACAAGGGGCCTTTGTTATGCTCGATTAGAAAACTTTTTATACTCGACCAGGGGACTTTGTTATACTCCACCAGGGACTTTCTTATATTCGATGAGGGGCCTTTGTTATACGCGATTAGGGGCCTTTGTTATACTAGATTAGGGGACTTTGTTATACTCGATTGGAGGCCTTTTTTGGACTCGATCAGGGGACTTTGTTATACTCGAGCAGGGAGCTTTGTTATACTCGATCAGGGGACTTTGTTATACTCGATCAGGAGGCTTTCTTATACTCGATGAGGGGACTTTGCTATACTCGACCAGGGGACTTCGTTATACTCGAGCAGGGGGCTTTGTTATACTCGATTAGAGGACTTTGTTATACTCGATCAGGAGGCTTTGTTATACTCCATCAGGGGACTTTGCTATACTCGAAAAGGGGACTTTGTTATACTCGATTAGGGGACTTTGTTATACTCGACCAGTGAACTTTTTTATACTTGACAAATGGACTTTGTTATACTCGATGAGGGGCCTTTGTTTTACTCGACCAGGGGACTTTGCTATAGTCGACCAGGGGACTTTGTTATACTCGCTTAGGGGACTTTGTTATACTCGATTAGGGGAGTTTGTTATACTCGATGAGGAGGTTTTGTTATACTCGACCAGGGGACTTTGCTATAGTCGACCAGGGGACTTTGTTATACTCGATTAGGGGACTTTGTTATACTCGACCAGAATACTTTGTTATACTCGTCTAGGGGCTTTTTTATACTCGATCAGGGGACTTTGTTATACTCGATCAGGGGACTTTGTTATACTCGATCAAGGGACTTTTGTTACACTCGATCAGGGGACTTTGTTATACTCGATCAGGGGCCTTTGTTATACTCGATTAGGGGACTTTGTTATACTCGATAAGGGAACTTTGTTATACTCGATAAGGGAATTTGTTATACTCGATAAGGGGACTTTGATAGACTCGAACTGGGGACTTTGTATACTCGACCAGGGAACTTTGTTGTACTCGATAATGGGATTTTATTATACTCGATCAGGGGACTTTGTTATACTCGATCAGGGGGCTTTGTTATACTCGATCTAAAGCCTTTGTTATACTCGATCAGGGGAGTTTGTTATACTCGATCAGGGGACTTTGTTATACTTGATTAGGGGACTTTGTTATACTCGATCAGGGGACTTTGTTGTACTTGATCAGAGGACTTTGTTATACTCGACCAGGGGCCTTTGTTATGCTCGAATAAAACTTTGTTATACTCGACCAGATCAGACTTTGGGACTTTGTTATACTCGACCAGGGAACTTTTTTATACTTGATTAGGGGACTTTGTCATACTCGATCAGTGGACTTTCCTAGGAACTTTGTTATACTCGATCAGGGGATATGTTATACCCGATCAGGGGACTTTGTTATACTCGATCAGGGGACTTTGTTATACTTGATTAGGGGACTTTGTTATACTCGATCAGGGGACTTTGTTATACTCAATCAGGGGACTTTGTTATACTCGATTAGGGGCCTTTGTTATACTTGATGAGGGGGTTTTGTTTTACTCGACCAGGGGACGTTTTATACTTGATCAGGAGACTTTGTCATACTCGATCAGTGGACTTTCCTATATTTGACCAATGGACTTTGCTATACTCGACGAGGGGTCTTTGTTATACTCGATCAGGGGACTTTGTTATACTCGACCAGGGGACTTTGTTGTACACGATCAGGGGACTTTGTCATATTCGACCAGAGGACTTTGTTATACTCGATCAGGGGATATGTTATACTCGAACAGAGGACTTTGCTATACTCGATCAGGGGACTTTGTTATACTTGATTAGGGGTTATACTCGACAAGGGGCCTTTGTTATGCTCGATTAGAAAACTTTTTATACTCGACCAGGGGACTTTGTTATACTCCACCAGGGACTTTCTTATATTCGATGAGGGGCCTTTGTTATACGCGATTAGGGGCCTTTGTTATACTAGATTAGGGGACTTTGTTATACTCGATTGGAGGCCTTTTTTGGACTCGATCAGGGGACTTTGTTATACTCGAGCAGGGAGCTTTGTTATACTCGATCAGGGACTTTGTTATACTCGATCAGGAGGCTTTCTTATACTCGATGAGGGGACTTTGCTATACTTCGACCAGGGGACTTCGTTATACTCGAGCAGGGGGCTTTGTTATACTCGATTAGAGGACTTTGTTATACTCGATCAGGAGGCTTTGTTATACTCCATCAGGGGACTTTGCTATACTCGAAAAGGGGACTTTGTTATACTCGATTAGGGGACTTTGTTATACTCGACCAGTGAACTTTTTTATACTTGACAAATGGACTTTGTTATACTCGATGAGGGGCCTTTGTTTTACTCGACCAGGGGACTTTGCTATAGTCGACCAGGGGACTTTGTTATACTCGCTTAGGGGACTTTGTTATACTCGATTAGGGGAGTTTGTTATACTCGATGAGGAGGTTTTGTTATACTCGACCAGGGGACTTTGCTATAGTCGACCAGGGGACTTTGTTATACTCGATTAGGGGACTTTGTTATACTCGACCAGAATACTTTGTTATACTCGTCTAGGGGCTTTTTTACACTCGATCAGGGGACTTTGTTATACTCGATCAGGGGACTTTGTTATACTCGATCAAGGGACTTTTGTTACACTCGATCAGGGGACTTTGTTATACTCGATCAGGGGCCTTTCTTATTCTCGATTAGGGGACATTGTTATACTCGATAAGGGAACTTTGTTATACTCGATAAGCGGAATTTGTTATACTCGATAAGGGGACTTTGATAGACTCGGACTGGGGACTTTGTCATACTCGACCAGGGAACTTTGTTGTACTCGATAATGGGATTTTATTATACTCGATCAGGGGACTTTGTTATACTCGATGAGGGGGCTTTGTTATACTCGATCTAAAGCCTTTGTTATACTCGATCAGGGGAGTTTGTTATACTCGATCAGGGGACTTTGTTATACTTGATTAGGGGACTTTGTTATACTCGATCAGGGGACTTTGTTGTACTTGATCAGAGGACTTTGTTATACTCGACCAGGGGCCTTTGTTATGCTCGATTAGTAAACTTTGTTATACTCGACCAGGGGACTTTGTTATCTCCACCAGGGACTTGTTATACTCGATCAGGGGATATGTTATACTCGATCAGGGGACTTTGTTATACTCGACCAGGGAACTTTTTTATACTTGATTAGGGGACTTTGTCATACTCGATCAGTGGACTTTCCTAGAGAACTTTGTTATACTCGATCAGGGGATATGTTATACCCGATCAGGGGACTTTGTTATACTCGATCAGGGGACTTTGTTATACTTGATTAGGGGACTTTGTTATACTCGATCAGGGGACTTTGTTATACTTGATCAGAGGACTTTGTCATACTCGACCAGGGGACTTTGTTATACTCCACCAGGAACTTGTTATACTCGATCAGGGGATATGTTATACTCGATCAGGGGACTTTGTTATATTCGGTTCAGGGGACTTTGTTATACTCGTCCAGGGGGCTTTGTTATACTAGCATCAGAGGACTTTGTTATAGTCGATGTGGGGACTTTGTCTTACTCGATCAGTGCCCTTTGTTATACTCGACCATGGGACTTTGTTATAATCGATTAATGGACTTTGTTATGCTCGTTCTGGGGACTTTGTTAAACTGGGCCAGGAGACGTTGTTATACTCGATCAGGGGATATGTTATACTCGATCAAGGGACTTTGTCATACTGGAGCAGGGGACTTTGTTATACTCGATCAGGGGACTTTGTTATACTCGATCAGGAAACTTTGTTATACTCATCCAGGGGGCTTTGTTATACTCGATGAGGGGACTTTTTTATACTCGATCAGGGGACTTTGTCTTACTCGATCAGGGCCCTTTGCTGTCCTCGACCGGGGGACTTTGTTATAATCGATGAGGGTTCTTTGGTATGCTCGATCTAGGGACTTTTTTATTCTGGGCAAGGGGGCTTTTTTATACTCGATCAGGGGGCTATGCTACAATGGACCAGAGGACATTTTTATACTCGATTAGGGGACTTTGTCATACTCGATTAGGGGACTTTCGTTACACTCGATCAGGGGACTTTGTTAAACTCGAACAGGAGCCTTTGTTATACTTGATGAGGGGGTTTTCTTATACTCGATGAAGGCCCTTTGTTATACTCGATCAGGGGCATTTGTTATACTCGAGCAGGGGACTTTGTTATACTCGATTAGGGGACTTTTATATACTCGACCAGAGTACTTTGTTATACTCGATCAGGGGATATGTTATACTCGATCAGGGGACTTTGTTATACTCAATCAGGGACTTTGTTATACTCGATTAGGGGCCTTTGTTATACTTGATGAGGGGGTTTTGTTATACTCGACCAGGGGACTTTGTCATACTCGATCAGGGGACTTTGTTATACTCGAACAGGGGACTTTTTTATACTTGATCAGGGGACTTTGTCATACTCGATCAGTGGACTTTCCTATATTTGACCGATGGACTTTGCTATACTCGATGAGGGGTCTTTGTTATACTCGATCAGGGGACTTTGTTATACTCGACCAGGGGACTTTGTTATAATCGATGAGGGGATATGTTATACTCGATCTGGGGACTTTGTTATACTCGATCAGGGGACTTTGTTATACTTGATTAGGGGACTTTATTATTCTCGATCAGGTTACTTTGTTATACTTGATCAGAGGACTTTGTTATACTCGACCAGGGGCCTTTGTTATGCTCGATTAGAAAACTTTGTTATACTCGACCAGGGTACTTTAATATACTCCACCAGGGACTTGTTATACTCGATCAGGGGATATGTTATACTCGATCAGGGGACTTTGTTATACTGTAGCAGGGGACTTTGTTATACTCGATCTGGGGACTTTGTTATACTCGATTAGGAAACTTTGTTATACTCATCCAAGGGGTTTTGTTATACTCGATCAGGGGACTTTGTTATACCCGATCAGGGGACTTTGTCTTACTCGATCAGGGCCCTTTGCTATACTCGACAAGGGGACTTTGTTATAATCGATCAGGGGTCTTTGGTATGCTCGATCTAGGGACTTTGTTATTCTGGGCAAGGGGACTTTTTTATACTCGATCAGGGGACTTTGTTACACTGGTCCAGAGGACATTTTTATACTCGATTAGGGAACTTTGTTATACTCGATTAGGGGACTTTTGTTACACTCGATCAGGGGACTTTGTTATACTCGACCAGGGAACTTTGTTGTACTTGATCAGAGGACTTTGTTATACTCGACCAGGGGCCTTTGTTATGCTCGATTAGAAAACTTTGTTATACTCGACCAGGGGACTTTATTATACTCCACCAGGGACTTGTTATACTCGATCAGGGGATATGTTATACTCGATCAGGGGACTTTGTTATACTCGATCAGGCGACTTTGTTATACTTGATTAGGGGACTTTGTTATTCGCGATCAGGGGACTTTGTTATACATGATCAGAGGACTTTGTTATACTCGACCAGGGGCCTTTGTTATGCTCGATTAGAAAACTTTGTTATACTCGACCAGGGGACTTTAATATACTCCACCAGGGACTTGTTATACTCGATCAGGGGATATGTTATACTCGATCTAGGGACTTTGTTATTCTGGGCAAGGGGATTTTTTTATACTCGATCAGGGGACTTTGTTACACTGGTCCAGAGGACATTTTTATACTCGATTTGGGGCCTTTGTTATACTTGATGAGGGGGTTTTGTTATACTCGACCAGGGGACTTTGTTATACTCGATCAGGTGACTTTGTTATACTCGACCAGGGGACTTTTTTATACTTGATCAGGGGACTTTGTCATACTCGATCAGTGGACTTTCCTATATTTGACCGATGGACTTTGCTATACTCGATGAGGGGTCTTTGTTATACTCGATCAGGGGACTTTGTTATAATCGACCAGGGGACTTTGTTATACTCGATGAGGGGATATGTTATACTCGATCAGGGGACTTTGTTATAATCGATCAGGGGACTTTGTTATACTTGATTAGGGGACTTTGTTATTCTCGATCAGGGGACTTTGTTATACATGATCAGAGGACTTTGTTATACTCGACCAGGGGCCTTTGTTATGCTCGATTAGAAAACTTTGTTATACTCGACCAGGGGACTTTAATATACTCCACCAGGGACTTGTTATACTCGATCAGGGGATATGTTATACTCGATCAGGGGACTTTAATTATACTCGGTTCCAGAGGACTTTGTTATACTCGATCAAACTTTGTTATACTCATCCAGGGGTTTCTGTTCTCGATCAAGGGACTTTGTTATACTCAAATAAAGGGGACTTTGTCTTACTCGATCAGGGCCGCACTATATATCGACCAGGGTACTTTGTTATAATCGATCAAGGGGTCTTTGGTATACTCGATCTAGGGACTTTGTTATTCTGGGCAGGGGACTTTTTTATACTCGATCAGGGGACTTTGTTACACTCGATCAGGGGACTTTGTTATACTCGATTAGGGGACTTTGTTATACTCGATATGGGGACTTTGTTAGACTCGAACAGGGGACTTTGTTATACTCGACCAGGAGACTTTGTTATACTCGATTAGGCGGCTTTGTTACACTCGATCAGGGGACTTTCTTATACTCGATGAGGGGCCTTTGTTATACTCGATCAGGGGCCTTTGTTATACTAGATCAGGGGACTTTGTTATTCTCGATTAGAGGCCTTTTTTGGACTCGATTAGGGGACTTTGTTATACTCGAGCAGGGGGCTTTGTTATACTTGATCAGGGGACTTTGTTATACTCAATCAGGAGGCTTTGTTGTACTCGGTCAGGGGACTTTACTATACTCGACCAGGGGACATTGTTATAATCGACCAGGGGCTTTGTTATACTCGATTAGGGGACTTTGTTATAATCGATCAGGAGGCTTTGTTTTATTCGATCAGGGGACTTTGCTATACTTGACTAGGGGACTTTGTTATACTCGAACAGTGGGCTTTGTTATACTCGACCAGAGAACTTTTTTATACCTGACCAATGAACTTTGTTATACTCGATGAGGGGCCTTTGTTATACTCGATTAGGTGACTTTGTTATACTCGATCAGGAGGCTTTGTTATACTCGATCAGGGGACTTTGTTATACTCGATCAGGGGACTTTGTTATACTCGATAGGGCCTTTGTTATACTCGATTAGGGGACTTTGTTATACTCGATCAGGAGGCATTTATATACTCGATCAGGGGACTTTTTTATACTCGATCAGGGGACTTTGTTACACTGGTCCAGAGGACATTTTTATACTCGATTAGGGGACTTTGTTATACTCGATTAGGGGACTTTTGTTACACTCGATCAGGGGACTTTGTTATACTCGACCAGGGGCCTTTATTATACTCGATTAGGGGACTTTGTTATACTCGATATGGGGACTTTGTTATACTCGATAAGGGGAATTTGTTATACTCGATAAGGGGACTTTGCTAGACTCGAACAGGGGACTTTGTTATACTCTACCAGGGGACTTTGTTATACTCGATTAGGCGGCTTTGTTATACTCGATCAGGGGACTTTCTTATACTCGATGAGGGGCCTTTGTTATACTCGATCAGGGGCCTTTGTTATTCTAGATAAGGAGGCTTTGTTATACTCGATTAGAGGACTTTTTTGGACTCGATTAGGGGACTTTGTTATACTCGAGCAGGGGGCTTTGTTATACTCGATTAGGGGACTTTGTTATACTCGATCAGGAGTCTTTGTTGTACTCGGTCAGTGGACTTTACTCTACTCGACCAGGGGACATTGTTATACTCGACCAGGGGGCTTTGTTATACTCGATTAGGGGACTTTGTTATAATCGATCAGGAGGCTTTGTTTTATTCGATCAGGGGACTTGCTATACTTGACTAGGGGACTTTGTTATACTCGAACAGGGGGCTTTGTTATACTCGACCAGAGAACTTTTTTATAGTTGACCAATGAACTTTGTTATACTCGATGAGGGGCCTTTGTTATACCTGCTGGATTAGGGGACTTTGTTTTACTCGGATCAGAGGTTTTGCTTATACCTCGACTAGGACTTTGTTATACCGGGATCAGGGACTTTAAAGAAAGGGACCAGGGACTTTGTTAAACTCGATCAGTGGACTTTGTTATACTCTCGATCAGGGACTCTTGGGTATACCTGTCTAGGGCTTTTTTTTATACTCGATCAGGGGACTTTGTTATACTCCATCAGAGGACCTTTATTCATGATCAGGCCCTTTGCTATACTCGACCAGGGGACTATATATAATCGATCAGGGACCTTGTTATGCTCGATAAGGGACTTTGTTATACCGCCAGGACTTTTTGTACTGATCAGGGACTTTGCTATACTGGACCAGAGATTTTATACTCGATCATGTGGGATCTCTGTTATAATTTCGATCACTGGACTTTTGTTATACTCGATCAGGGGTCTTTTTTATACTCGACCAGAGGCCTTTGTTATACTCGATCAGGGGACTTTGTTATACTCGATAAGGGGACTTTGTTATACTCGATAAGGGCAATATGTTATACTCGATAAGGACTTTACATACCGATAAGGCAATATGTTATACTCAGATAAGGATTTCACGTTAGACCCGAACAGGACTTTGTTATACATGATCAGCGGACTTTGTTATACTCGATCAGGGGACTTTGTTATACTTGATCAGAGGACTTTGTTATACTCGACTAGACGCCTTTGTTATACTCGATCAGGGGACTTTGTTATACCTGACCGTAGACGCCTTTTGTTATACTCGATCAGGGACTTTACTCGATAAGGGGACTTTGCTATACTCGATAAGGGGAATATGTTATTCTCGATAAGGGGATTTAATGTTAGACTCGAACTGGGGACTTTGTTATACTCGACCAGGGTACTTTGTTATATTCGATCAGGGGATATGTTATACTCGATCAGAGAACTTTGTTATACTCGATCAGGGGACTTTGTTATACTTGATTAGGGGACTTTGATATACTCGATCAGGGGACTTTGTTGTACTTGATCAGAGGACTTTGTTATACTCGACCAGGGGCCTTTGTTATGCTCGATTTGAAAACTTTGTTATACTCGACCAGGGGACTTTGTTATACTCCACCAGGGACTTGTTATACTCGATCAGGGGATATGTTATACTCGATTAGGGAACTTTGTTATACTCGGTTCAGGGGACTTTGTTATACTCGATCTGGGGACTTTGTTATACTCGATGAGGAAACTTTGTTATACTCATCCAGGGGGTTTTGTTATACTCGATCAGGGACTCTTGGTTATAATTTATAAGGGGACTCTTTGTCTTTACCTGATCAGGCCCTTACATACTCTCGACCTAGGGGATTTTGTTATAATCGATCAGGGTCTTGCTATGCCTTTCGATCTAGGACTTTTGCTATTCTGGGCAAGGACATTTTTATACTCGATCAGGGGACTTTGTTACACTGGACCAGAGGACATTTTTATACTCGATTAGGGGACTTTGTTATACTCGATTAAGGGACTTTGTTACACTCGATCAGGGGACTTTGTTATTCTCGACCAGGGGCCTTTGTTATACTCGATTAGGGGACTTTGTTATACTCGATATGGGGAATTTGTTATACTCGATAAGGGGAATTTGTTATACTCGATAAGGGACTCTTATAGGACCTCGGAACAGGGACTTGGTTATACCGAGCAGGGACTATTATACCTGATTAGGCGGCTTTGTTATACCAGATCAGGGGACTCTTCTTTATACTCGATGAGGGGCCTTTGTTATACTCGATCAGGGGCCTTTGTTATTCTAGATAAGGGGGCTTTGTTATACTCGATTAGAGGCCTTTTTTGGACTCGATTAGGGGACTTTGTTATACTTGAGCAGGGGGCTTTGTTATACTCGATCAGGGGACTTCGTTATACTCGATCAGGAGGCTTTGTTGTACTCGGTCAGGGGACTTTACTATACTCGACCAGGGGACATTGTTATACTCGACCAGGGGGCTTTGTTATACTCGATTTGGGGACTTTGTTATAATCGATCAGGAGGCTTTGTTCTATTCGATCAGGGGACTTTGCTATACTCGATCAGGGGACTTTGTTATACTCGAACAGGGGGCTTTGTTATACTCGACCAGAGAACTTTTTTATAGTTGACCAATGAATTTTGTTATACTCGATGAGGGGCCTTTGTTATACTCGATTAGGGGACTTTGTTATACTCGATCAGGAGGCTTTGTTATACTCGATCAGGGGACTTTGTTATACTTGATCAGGGGACTTTGTTATACTCGTCTAGGGTGCTTTTTTATACTCGATCAGGGGACTTTATTATACTCGATCAGAGGACTTTGTCCTACATGATCAGGGCCCTTTGCTATACTCGAACAGAGGACTTTGTTATAATCGATTAGGGGACATTGTTATGCTCGATATGGGGACTTTGTTATACCGGGCCAGGGGACTTTTTTGTACTCGATTAGGGGACTTTGTTATACTTGACCAGAGGATTTTTTTATACTCGATCAAGGGACTTTGTTATACACGATCACTGGACTTTTGTTATACTCGATCAGGGGACTTTTTTATACTCGACTAGAGGCCTTTGTTATACTCGATCAGGGGACTTTGTTATACTCGATAAGGGGACTTTGTTATACTCGATAAGGGCAATATGTTATACTTGATAAGGGGATTTAATGTTAGACTCGAACAGGGGACTTTGTTATACTCGACCAGGGGACTTTATTATACTCGATCAGGGGATATGTTATACTTGATCAGGGGACTTTGTTATACTCGATCAGGGGACTTTGTTATACTTGATTAGGGGACTTTGTTATACTCGATCAGGGGACTTTGTTATACTTAATCAGAGGACTTTGTTATACTTGACCAGACGCCTTTGTTATACTCGATCAGGGGACTTTGTTATACTCGATAAGGGGACTTTGCTATACTCGATAAGGGGAATATGTTATTCTCGATAAGGGGATTTAATGATAGACTCGAATTGGGGACTTTGTTATACTCGACCAAGGACTTTGTTATATTCGATCAGGGGATATGTTATACTCGATCAGAGAACTTTGTTATACTCGATCAGGGGACTTTGTTATACTTGATTAGGGGACTTTGTTATACTCGATCAGGGGACTTTGTTGTACTTGATCAGAGGACTTTGTTATACTCGACCAGGGGCCTTTGTTATGCTCGATTAGAAAACTTTGTTATACTCGACCAGGGGACTTTAATATACTCCACCAGGGACTTGTTATACTCGATCAGGGGATATGTTATACTCGATCAGGGGACTTTGTTATACTCGGTTCAGGGGACTTTGTTATACTCGATCTGGGGACTTTGATATACTCGATCAGGAAACTTTGTTATACTCATCCAGGGGGTTTTGTTATACTCGATCAGGGGACTTTGTTATACTCGATAAGGGGACTTTGTCTTACTCGATCAGGGCCCTTTGCTATACTCGACCAGGGGACTTTGTTATAATCGATCAGGGGTCTTTGGTATGCTCGATCTAGGGACTTTGTTATTCTGGGCAAGGGGACTTTTTTATACTCGATCAGGGGACTTTGTTACACTGGTACAGAGGACATTTTTATACTCGATTAGGGGACTTTGTTATACTCGATTAGGGGACTTTTGTTACACTCGATCAGGGGACTTTGTTATACTCGACCAGGGGCCTTTATTATACTCGATTAGGGGACTTTGTTATACTCGATATGAGGACTTTGTTATACTCGATAAGGGGAATTTGTTATACCCGATAAGGGGACTTTGTTAGACTCGAACAGGGGACTTTGTTATACTCGACCAGGGGACTTTGTTATACTCGATTAGGCGGCTTTGTTATACTCGATCAGGGGACTTTCTTATACTCGATGAGGGGCCTTTGTTATACTCGTTCAGGGGCCTTTGTTATACTAGATCAGGGGACTTTGTTATACTCGATTAGAGGCCTTTTTTGGACTCGATTAGGAGACTTTGTTATAATCGAGCAGGGGGCTTTGTTGTACTCGGTGAGGGGACTTTACTATACTCGACCAGGGGACATTGTTATACTCGACCAGGGGGCTTTGTTATACTCGATTAGGGGACTTTGTTATAATCGATCAGGAGGCTTTGTTTTATTCGATCAGGGGACTTTGCTATACTCGATCAGGGGACTTTGTTATACCCGAACCGGGTGGCTTTGTTATACTCGACCAGAGAGCTTTTTTATACATGACCAATGAACGTTGTTATACTCGATGAGGGGCCTTTGTTATACTCGATTAGGGGACTTTGTTATACTCGATCAGGAGGCTTTGTTATACTCGTCTAGGGTGCTTTTTTATACTCGATCAGGGGAATTTGTTATACTCGATCAGAGGACTTTGTCTTACATGATCAGGGCCCTTTGCTATACTCGAAAAGGGGACTTTGTTATAATCGATCAGGGGACTTTGTTATGCTCGATATGGGGACTTTGTTATACCGGGCCAGGGGACTTTTTTGTACTCGATCAGGGGACTTTGTTATACTGGACCAGAGGATTTTTTTATACTCGATCAAGGGACTTTGTTATACACGATCATTGGACTTTTGTTATACTCGATCAGGGGACTTTTTTATACTCGACCAGAGGCCTTTGTTATACTCGATCAGGGACTTTGATATACTCGATAAGGGGACTTTGTTATACTCGATAAGGGCAATATGTTATACTCGATAAGGGGATTTAATGTTAGACTCGAACAGGGGAATTTGTTATTCTCGACCAGGGGACATTATTTTACTCGATCAGGGGATATGTTATACTTGATTAGGGGACTTTGTTATACTCGATCAGGGGACTTTGTTATACTTGATTAGAGGACTTTGTTATACTCGACCAGACGCCTTTGTTATACTCGATCAGGGGACTTTGTTATACTCGATAAGGGGACTTTGCTATACTCGATAAGGGGAATATGTTATTCTCGATAAGGGGATTTAATGATAGACTCGAACTGGGGACTTTGTTATACTCGACCAAGGACTTTGTTATATTCGATCATGGGATATGTTATACTCGATCAGAGAACTTTGTTATACTCGATCACGGGAAGTTTGTTATACTTGATTAGGGGACTTTGTTATACTCGATCAGGGGACTTTGTTGTACTTGTTCAGAGGACTTTGTTATACTCGACCAGGGGCCTTTGTTATGCTCGATTAAAAAACTTTGTTATACTCGACCAGGGGACTTTGTTATACTCCACCAGGGACTTGTTATACTCGATCAGGGGATATGAAATACTCGATCAGGGGACTTTGTTATACTCGACCAGGGAACTTTTTTATACTTGATCAGGGGACTTTGTTATACTTGATTAGGGGACTTTGTTATACTCGATCAGGGGACTTTGTTATACTTGATTAGGGGACTTTGTTATACTCGATCAGGGGACTTTGTTATACTTGATCAGCGGGCTTTGTTATACTCGACCAGGGGGCTTTGTTATACTCCACCAGGAACTTGTTATACTCGATCAGGGGATATGTTATACTGATCAGGGGACTTTGTTATACTCGGTTCAGGGGACTTTGTTATACTCGTCCAGGGGGCTTTGTTATACTCGATCAAGGAATATGTTATACCCGATCAAGGGACTTTGTTATACTCGATCAGGGGACTTTGTTATACTTGATTAGGGGACTTTGTTATACTCGGTCAGGGGACTTTGTTATACTTGATCAGAGGACTTTGTTATACTCGACCAGGGGACTATGTTATACTCCACCAGGAGCTTGTTATACTCGATCAGGGGATATGTTATACTCGATCAGGGGACTTTGTTATACTCGGTTCAGGGGACTTTGTTATACTCGTCCAGGGGGCTTTGTTATACTAGCATCAGAGGACTTTTTTATACTCGATGAGGGGACTTTGTCTTACTCGATCAGTGCCCATTGTTATACTCGACCATGGGACTTTGTTATAATCGATTAGGGGACTTTTTTATGCTCGTTCTGGGGACTTTGTTAAACTGGGCCAGGAGACGTTGTTATACTCGATCAGGGGATATGTTATACTCGATCAAGGGACTTTGTTATACTGGAGCAGGGGACTTTGTTATACTAGATCATGGGACTTTGTTATACTCGATCAGGGAACTTTGTTATACTCATCCAGGGGGTTTTGTTATACTCGATCAGGGGACTTTTTTATACTCGATCAGGGGAATTTGTCTTACTCGATCAGGGCCCTTTGCTATACTCGACCGGGGGACTTTGTTATAATCGATGAGGGGTCTTTGGTATGCTCGATCTAGGGACTTTTTTATTCTGGGCAAGGGGGCTTTTTTATACTCCATCAGGGGGCTTTGTTACAATGGACCAGACGACATTTTTATACTCGATTAGGGGACTTTGTTATACTCGATTAGGGGACTTTTGTTACACTCGATCAAGGGACTTTGTTAACTTCGAACAGGGGCCTTTTTTATACTCGATTAGGGACTTTTTTATACTCGAGCAGGGGGCTTTGTTATACTCGATTAGGGGACTTAGTTATACTCGATCAGGAGGCTTTGTCTTATTCGATCAGGGGACTTTGCTATATTCGACCAGGGGACTTTGTTGTACTTGATCAGAGGACTTTGTTATACTCGACCAGGGGCCTTTGTTATGAAAGATGAGAAAACTTTGTTATACTCGATCAGGGGACTTTGTTATACTCCACCAGGGACTTGTTATACTCGATCAGGGTATATGTTATACTCGATCAGGGGACTTTGTTATACTCGATCAGGAGGCTTTGTTATACTTGATCATGGGACTTTGCTATACTCGACCAGGGGACTTTGTTATACACGATGAGGGGACTTTGTTATACTCGACCAGGGGACTTTTTTATACTTGTCCAATGGACTTTCTTATACTCGATGAAGGCCCTTTGTTATACTCGATCAGGGGCATTTGTTATACTCGAGCAGGGGACTTTGTTATACTCGATTAGGGGACTTTTTTATACTCGACCAGAGTACTTTGTTATACTCGATCAAGGGATATGTTATACTCGATCAGGGGACTTTGTTATACTCAATCAGGGACTTTGTTATACTCGATTAGGGGCCTTTGTTATACTTGATGATGGGGTTTTGTTATACTCGACCAGGGGACTTTGTCATACTCGATCAGGGGACTTTGTTATACTCGACCAGGGGACTTTTTTATACTTGATCAGGGGACTTTGTCATACTCGATCAGTGGACTTTCCTATATTTGACCGATGGACTTTGCTATACTCGATGAGGGGTCTTTGTTATACTCGATCAGAAAACTTTGTTATACTCGACCAGGGGACTTTGTTATACTCGATGAGAGGATATGTTATACTCGATCAGGGGACTTTGTTATACTCGATCAGGACTTCATATACTTGATTAGGGACTTGTTATTCTCGATCAGGGGACCTTGTTATACTTGATCAGAGTGACGGTTATACTCGACCAGGTGCTTTGTTATGCCTGCTGATTAGATAACTTTATACCGACCAGGGACTTAATATACTCCAATTGTGTACTCTTGTTATACTCTCGACTGTGGATATAAGTTATACCGATCAGGACTCTGTTATACTCTGTCCAGGGACTTTGTTATACCTGATCTGGGGACTTGATATACTCGATCAGAAACTTTGTTATACCATCCAGGGTTTTATATACCGATCAGGGATTTTGCTATACCGATAAGGACTTTGTCTTACCTGATCAGGCCTTTGCTATACTCGACCAGGGGACTTTGTTATAATCGATCAGGGGTCTTTGGTATGCTCGATCTAGGGACTTTGTTATTCTGGGCAAGGGGACTTTTTTATAATCGATCAGGGGACTTTGTTACACTGGTCCAGAGGACATTTTTATACTCGATTAGGGGACTTTGTTATACTCGATTAGGGGACTTTTGTTACACTCGATCAGGGGACTTTGTTATACTCGACCAGGGGCCTTTATTATACTCGATTAGGGGACTTTGTTATACTCGATATGGGGACTTTGTTATACTCGATAAGGGGAATTTGTTATACTCGATAAGGGGACTTTGTTAGACTCGAACAGGGGACTTTGTTATACTCGACCAGGGGACTTTGTTATACTCGATTATGCGGCTTTGTTATA
>NW_024715882.1:0-7792 GCF_018991925.1 Homarus americanus | reverse complement strand
AACAAAGCCCTCCTCGAGTATAACAAAGTCCCTGATCGAGTATAAAAGTCCCTTGAACGATTAAAACAAAGGCCCCTGATCAAGTATAACAAAGCCCCCTGATCGTGTATAAAAAAGCCCCCTCATCGAGCATAACAAAGTCCCCTGATCAAGTATAACAAAGGCCCCTCATCCAGTATAACAAAGTCCGCTGATCGAGTATAACAAAGTCACCTGATCGAGCAAAACAAAGTTCCCTAATCGACTATAACAAAGCCCCCTGATCGAGTATCGCAAAGTCCCCTGATAGAGTATAACAAAGTCCCCTGATCGAGTATAACAAAGGCCCCTCATCGAGTTTAATAAAGGCCCCTCATTGAGTATAACAAAGTCCCCTTGTCGAGTATAACAAAGGCCCTCATCGAGTTTTACAAAGGCCCCTCATCGAGTATAACAAAGTCCCCTGGTCGAGTATAACAAAGAACCCTGGTCGAGTATTACAAAGTCCCCTAGTGGAGTATAACAAAGGCCCCTGATCGAGTATAACAAAGGCCCCTCATCGAGTATAACAATGTCCCCTGATCGAGTATAACAAAGTCCGCTGATCGGGTATAACAAAGTCCCCTGATCGAGTATAACAAAGTCCCCTCATCGAGTATGACAAAGGCCCCTGATCGAGTTTAACAAAGGCCACTGATCGAGTATAACAAAGTCCCCTGGTCGAGTATAACAAAGGCCCCTCATCGAGTTTAACAAAGGCCCCTCATTGAGCATAACAAAGTCCCATGGTCGAGTATAACAAACTCACCTGGTCGAGTATACCAAAGTCCACTGATCGAGTATAACAAAGTCCCCTGATCGAGTATAACAAAGGCCCCTGATCGAGTTTAACAAAGGCCCTGATCGAGTATAACAACGTCCCTGATCGAGTATAACAAAGTCCGCTGATCGAGTATAACAAAGTCCCATGATCGAGTATAACAAAGTCCCCTGATCGAGTATAACAAAGGCCTCTGATCGAGTATAACAAAGTCCCCTGATCGAGTATAACAAAGTCCCCTGATAAAGTATAACAAAGTCCGCTGATCGAGTATAACAAAGTCCCCTGATCGAGTATAACAAAGTCCCCTCACCGAGTATAACAAAGTTCCCTGATCGAGTATAACAAAGCCCCCTCATAGAGTATAACAATGTCCCCTGATCGAGTATAACAAAGGCCCCTCATCGAGTTTAACAAAGCCCCCTCATCGAGTTTAACAAAGTCCCCTCATCGAGTATAACAAAGTCCCCTGATCGAGTATAAAAAAGTCCCTTGAACGATTAAAACAAAGGCCCCTGATCAAGTATAACAAAGCCCCCTGATCGTGTATAACAAAGCCCCCTCATCGAGCATAACAAAGTCCCCTGATCAAGTATAACAAAGGCCCCTCATCGAGTATAACAAAGTCCGCTGATCGAGTATAACAAAGTCACCTGATCGAGCAAAACAAAGTTCCCTAATCGACTATAACAAAGCCCCCTAATCGAGTATAGCAAAGTCCCCTGATAGAATATAACAAAGTCCCCTGATCGGGTATAACAAAGGCCCCTCATCGAGTTTAACAAAGGCCCCTCATTGAGTATAACAAAGTCCCCTTGTCGAGTATAACAAAGGCCCCTCATCGAGTTTAATAAAGGCCCCTCATCGAGTATAACAAAGTCCCCTGGTCGAGTATAACAAACTCCCCTGGTCGAGTATAACAAAGACCCCTGGTCGAGTATTACAAAGTCCCCTGATGGAGTATAACAAAGGCCCCCGATCGAGTATAACAAAGGCCCCTCGTCGAGTATAACAACGTCCCCTAATCGAGTATAACAAAGTCCTCTGATCGAGTATAACAAAGTCCCCTAATCGAGTATAACAAAGTCCCCTGATCGAGTATGACAAAGGCCCCTGATCGAGTTAACAAAGGCCACTGATCGAGTATAACAAAGTCCCCTGGTCGAGTATAACAAAGGCCCCTCATCGAGTTTAACACAGGCCCCTCATTGAGCATAACAAAGTCCCCTGGTCGAGTATAACAAACTCACCTGGTCGAGTATACCAAAGTCCACTGATCGAGTATAACAAAGTCCCCTGATCGAGTATCACAAAGGCCCCTGATCGAGTTTAACAAAGGCCCCTCATCGAGTTTAACAAAGCCCCCTCATCGAGTTTAACAAAGCCCCCTCATCGAGTATAACAAAGTCCCCTGATCGAGTATAAAAAAGTCCCTTGAACGATTAAAACAAAGGCCCCTGATCAAGTATAACAAAGCCCCCTGATCGTGTATAACAAAGCCCCCTCATCGAGCATAACAAAGTCCCCTGATCAAGTATAACAAAGGCCCCTCATCCAGTATAACAAAGTCCGCTGATCGAGTATAACAAAGTCACCTGATCGAGCAAAACAAAGTTCCCTAATCGACTATAACAAAGCCCCCTGATCGAGTATCGCAAAGTCCCCTGATAGAGTATAACAAAGTCCCCTGATCGAGTATAACAAAGGCCCCTCATCGAGTTTAATAAAGGCCCCTCATTGAGTATAACAAAGTCCCCTTGTCGAGTATAACAAAGGCCCCTCATCGAGTTTTACAAAGGCCCCTCATCGAGTATAACAAAGTCCCCTGGTCGAGTATAACAAAGAACCCTGGTCGAGTATTACAAAACTTCGATGGAGTATAACAAAGGCCCTGATCGAGTATAACAAAGGCTCATTGAGCATAACAAAGTCCCTGTCGGAGTATAACAAAACTCACCTGGTCGAAAGTATACCAAAGTCCACTGATCGAAAGTATAACAAAGTCCCTGATCGAGTATCACAGCGCCCCTGATCGAGGTTTAACAAAGGCCACTGATCGAGTATAACAAAGTCCCTGGTCGAGTATATAAAAGGCCCTGGACGAGTATAAAAGTCGAGCAGATTAAACAAAGGCCCTGATCCAAGTATAAGGCCCCTGATCATTGTAACAAAGCCCTTCATCGAGCATAACAAAGTCCCTGATCAAGTATAACAAAGGCCCTCATCCGAGTATAACAAAGTCCGCTGATCGAGGTAACAAGTACCTGATCTGAGCAAAACAAGTTCCCTAATCGACTATAAAGCCCCCTGTCAGTATCGTAAAAGGTCCCTGATGAGTATAACAAAGTCCCTGATCGAGTGTATACAGGCCCCTCATCGAGGTTTAATAAAGGCCCCTCATTGGAGTATAACAAAAGTCCCCTTGTCAGGTATAACAAAGGCCCCTCATAAAGGTATAACAAAGTCCCCTGATCGAAGTATAACAAAGTCCCTGAGCAGAGTGAAACAAAGTCCCCTGATTGGGGTATAACAAAGTCCCTCACCGAGTATAACAAAGTTCCCTGATCGAGTATAACAAGCCCCCTCTATAGGTATAACAATGTCCCTGATCGGGTATAACAAAGGCCCTCATCATTTAACAAAGCCCCCTCATCGGGTTTAACAAGCCCCTCATCAGGTATAACAAAGTCCCTGATCGAGTATAAAAGGTCCCATGAACGATTAACACAAGGCCCTGATCCAAGTATAACAAAGCCCCTGATCGTGTATAACAAAGCCCCCTCATCGAGCATAACAAAGTCCCTGATCCAGTATAACAAAGGCCCCTCATCCAGTATAACAAAGTCCGCTGATCGAGTATAACAAAGTCACCTGATCGAGCAAACAAAGTTCCTAATCGGAAGTCCCCTTTGTCGAGTATAACAAAGGCCTTCATCGAGTTTACAAAGGCCCCTCACCTATAAATGTCCCCTGGCTCAGTATAACAAAGAACCCTATTTGAGTATTACAAAGTCCCCTGATGGAGTATAAACAAAAGGGCCCTGATCGAAAGGCAACAGCGCCCTCATTTGAGTATAATGTCCTGATCGAGTATAACAAAGTCCCTGATCGAAAGTGAGTGAAGGCGCGGCCCCGACCGAGCGGTATCAGCTACTGATCGAAAAGTAAACAAAGTCCCCCAGTCGAGTATAACAGCGCCTCATCGAGTTTAACAAAGGCCCTCATTGAGCATAACAAAGTCCCTTGTCGAGTATAAAACTCACCTGGTCGAGTATACCAAAGTCCACTGATCGAGTATAACAAAGTCCTGATCGGCAATGCCAGCGCCCCGATCGAGCTTAACAAAGGCCCTGATCGAGAGTATAAACGTCCTGATCGTTATTGGCGAAAGTCCGCTGACGAGTAACAAAGTCCTTGATCGGCGGCGCAACAAAGTCCCCATCACCGAGAGTAATGCGCCCTTGATCGAGTATAACAAAAGTCCCCGATCGAGTATATAACAAAGTCCCTGATAAAGTATAACAAAGTCTGATCGAGAGCAATAAAGTCCCCTGGCCCTCATCGAGTATAACAAAGTCGAGTATAAGAAAGAACCCTGGTCGAGTATTACAAAGTCCCCTGATGGAGTAAAAACAGCGTCTCCTTGATCGAGTATAACAAAGGCCCCTCATCGAGTATAACAATGTCCCCTGATCGAGTATAACAAAGTCCGCTGATCGAGTATAACAAAGTCCCCTGATCGAGTATAACAAAGTCCCCTAATCGAGTATGACAAAGGCCCCTGATCGAGTTTAACAAAGGCCACTGATCGAGTATAACAAAGTCCCCTGGTCGAGTATAACAAAGGCCCCTCATCAAGTTTAACAAGGGCCCCTCATTGAGCATAACAAAGTCCCCTGGTCGAGTATAACAAACTCACCTGGTCGAGTATACCAAAGTCCACTGATCGAGTATAACAAAGTCCCCTGATCGAGTATCACAAAGGCCCCTGATCGAGTTTAACAAAGGCCCCTGATCGAGTATAACAACGTCCCTGATCGAGTATTACAAAGTCCGCTGATCGAGTATAACAAATTCCCCTGATCGAGTATAACAAAGTCCCCTGATCGAGTATAACAAAGGCCTCTGATCGAGTATAGCAAAGTCCCCTGATCGAGTATAACAAAGTCCCCTGATAAAGTATAACAAAGTCCGCTGATCGAGTATAACAAAGTCCCCTGATCGAGTATAACAAAGTCCCCTCACCGAGTATAACAAAGTTCCCTGATCGAGTTTAACAAAGCCCCCTCATAGAGTATAACAATGTCCCCTGATCGAGAATAACAAAGGCCCCTCATCGAGTTTAACAAAGCCCCCTCATCGAGTTTAACAAAGCCCCCTCATCGAGTATAACAAAGTCCCCTGATCGAGTATAAAAAAGTCTCTTGAACGATTAAAATAAAGGCCCCTGATCAAGTATAACAAAGCCCCCTGATCGTGTATAACAAAGCCCCCTAATCGAGCATAACAAAGTCCCTTGATCAAGTATAACAAAGTCCCCTGATCGAGTATAACAGAGTCCGCTGATCGAGTATAACAAAGTCACCTGATCGAGCAAAACAAAGTTCCCTAATCGACTATAACAAAGCCCCCTGATCGAGTATAGCAAAGTCCCCTGATAGAGTATAACAAAGTCCTCTGATCGAGTATAACAAAGGCCCCTCATCGAGTTTAACAAAGGCCCCTCATTGAGTATAACAAAGTCCCCTTGTCGAGTATAACAATGGCCCCTCATCGAGTTTAACAAAGGCCCCTCATCGAGTATAACAAAGTCCCCTGGTCGAGTATAACAAACTCCCCTGGTCGAGTATAACAAAGAACCCTGGTCGAGTATTACAAAGTCCCCTGATGGAGTATAACAAAGGCCCCTGATCGAGTATAACAATGGCCCCTCATCGAGTATAACAATGTCCCCTGATCGAGTATAACAAAGTCCGCTGATCGAGTATAGCAAAGTCCCCTGATCGAGTATAACAAAGTCCCCTGATCGAGTATAACAAAGTCCTGATAGAGTATAACAAAGTCCCCTGATCGAGTATAACAAAGGCCCCTCATCGAGCTTAATAAAGGCCCTCATTGAGTATAACAAAGTCCCCTTGTCGAGGCAACAGCCCTCATCGAGTTTAACAAAGGCCCTCATCGAGTATAACAAAGTACCCTGATCGAGTATAACAAAGTCCCCTGATCGAGTATAAAAAAGTCCCTGATCGAGTAAAACAAAGGCCCCTGATCAAGTATAACAAAGCCCCTGATCGAGTATAACAAAGCCCTCATCGAGTATAACAAAGTCTCCTGATCTAGTATAACAAAGTCCCCTGAACGAGTATAACAAAGTCCCTGATCGAGTATAACAAAGTCCCTCACCGAGTATAACAAAGTTCCCTGATCGAGTTTAACAAAGCCCCTCATAGAGTATAACAATGTCCCTGATCGAGAATAACAAAGGCCCTCATCGAGTTTAACAAAGCCCCTCATCGAGTTTAACAAAGCCCCTCATCGAGTATAACAAAGTCCCCTGATCGAGTATAAAAGTCCTTGAACGATTAAAACAAAGGCCCCTGATCAAGATATAACAAAGCCCCTGATCGTGTATAACAAAGCCCCTCATCGAGCATAACAAAGTCCCTGATCAAGTATAACAAAGGCCCCTCAATGATATAACAAAGTCCGCTGATCGAGTATAACAAAGTCACCTGATCGAGCAAAACAAAGTTCCCTAATCGACTATAACAAAGCCCCTAATCGAGTATAGCAAAGTCCCCTGATAGAGTATAACAAAGTCCCTGATCGAGTATAACAAAGGCCCTCATCGAGTTTAACAAAGGCCCCTCATTGAGTATAACAAAGTCCCTTGTCGAGTATAACAAAGGCCCTCATCGAGTTTAACAAAGGCCCTCATCGAGTATAACAAAGTCCCTGGTCGAGTATAACAAACTCCTGGTCGAGTATAACAAAGACCCCTGGTCGAGTATTACAAAGTCCCCTGATGGAGTATAACAAAGGCCCCCTGATCGAGTATAACAAAGGCCCTCATCGAGTATAACAACGTCCCTAATCGAGTATATAACAAAGTCCGCTGATCGAGTATAACAAAGACCCCTAATCGAGTATAACAAAGTCACCTGATCGAGTATGACAAAGGCCCCTGATCGAGTTAACAAAGGCCACTGATCGAGTATAACAAAGTCCCCTGGTCGAGTATAACAAAGGCCCTCATCGAGTTTTAACAGAGGCCCTCATTGAGCATAACAAAGTCCCCTGGTCGAGTATAACAAACTCACCTGGTCGAGTATACCAAAGTCCACTGATCGAGTATAACAAAGTCCCTGATCGAGTATCACAGCTGATCGAGTTTAACAAAGGCCCCTCATCGAGTTTAACAAAGCCCTCATCGAGTTTAACAAAGCCCCTCATCGAGTATAACAAAGCCCCTGATCGTGTATAACAAAGCCCTCATCGAGCATAACAAAGTCCCCTGATCAAGTATAACAAAGGCCCTCATCCATAACAAAGTCCGCTGATCGAGTATAACAAAGTCACCTGATCGAGCAAAACAAAGTTCCCTAATCGACTATAACAAAGCCCCTGATCGAGTATCGCAAAGTCCCCTGATAGAGTATAACAAAGTCCCATGATCGAGTATAACAAAGTCCCTGATCGAGTATAACAAAGGCCTCTGATCGAGTATAACAAAGTCCCCTGATCGAGTATAACAAAGTCCCCTGATAAAGTATAACAAAGTCCTCTGATCGAGTATAACAAAGTCCCCTGATCGAGTATAACAAAGTCCCTCACCGAGTATAACAAAGTTCCTGATCGAGTATAACAAAGCCCCTCATAGAGTATAACAATGTCCCCTGATCGAGTATAACAAAGGCCCCTCATCGAGTTTAACAAAGGCCCTCATCGAGTATAACAAAGTCCCCTAATCAAGTATAACAAAGTCCCCTGAAT
>NW_024715881.1:0-15188 GCF_018991925.1 Homarus americanus | reverse complement strand
TCAGTATGCTTCGTTTCAGTTGCATATTGCTCAAATATAATAAATAAAATAAAAGTAAATAATAAATAAACGGCAAGGATAATACTAAGTGTTGCCATCAAGTGAGCATTATTATGTTGGCTGAGGATGTATAAATCTATGACGTGTAGAGACGTGTAAATCTATTGACGTCATGACCGACACGTTATTCCTAGTGGTTTGTCTCTCACGTTCTCTCCTTCTCTCCTCTCACCTTCTGTCATCTCTCTGCTTCTCACTTCTCACCGGTTGGTCGGTAGTGGGAGAAACGTATAAGGTGAGTAGTAGGAGTTATATGGGTTAACTCTGTGTAATCCTGTCTCAATCGTCCTATTCGTGGGCGTAATTTGATGGTTCTTATTGTTGTTGTTAATCAGTCAGTCAGTCTTGTCAGTCATCAAGCCAGTCAGTCAGTCAGTCGTGGTTGGCCAGTCAATGAGACAGTATGAATCAGCCACTCAAGATTGGATTACATAGAGATGCAGACGCAGCTTGAGATCCTGAGACCATACAATTGGACTATAATAAACATCGGTGTATGAGTAGTGTGGTGGTGTGTGAGGTAGTGTATGAGTGGTGTGTGGGTGTGTGTAGTGTATGAGTGGTGTTGGAGTGGTGTAGGTGTTGTGTGGTGTGTGGTGGTGTATGTGTGGTGTTGTGTGGTGTGTGTTGGTGTGTGGGTGGTGTGTTGGTGTGTGTATGAGTGGTGTGTGTGGGTGTGTGGTGGTGTGGTGGTGTGTGGTGGTGTGTGGATGGTGTGGTGGTGTGTGTGGGTGTGGGTGGTGTGTGGGTGGTGTGTGGGTGGTGTGTGTTGGTGTGTGGTGGTGTGTGGTGGTGTGTGTGGTGTGTGTTGGTGGTGTGTGGGTGGTGTGTGTGGGTGTGTGGTGGTGTGTGGTGGTGTGTGTGTGTGTGGTGGTGTGTGTTGGTGTGTGTGGGTGTATGGTGTGGTGTGTGGTGGTGTGTGTGGGTGTATGGTGGTGTGGTGGTGTGTGTGGTGTGTGGTGGTGTGTGGGTGTGTGGTGGTGTGGTGTGTGGTGGTGTGTGTGGGTGTATGGTGGTGTGTGTGGGTGTGTGGGTGGTGTGTGGTGGTGTGTGTGGGTGTGTGGTGGTGTATGGTGGTGTGTGAGTGGGTATGGTGGTGTGTGTGGGTGTGGTGGTGTGTATGGTGGTGTATGGTGGTGTGTGTGGGTGTATGGTGGTGTGTGGGTGTGTGGTGGTGTGTGGGTGGTGTGTGAGTGGTGTGTGTGGGTGTGTGAGTGGTGTGTGGTGGTGTGTGAGTGGTGTGTGTAGGTGTATGAGTGGTGTGTGGGTGTTGTGGGTGGTGTGTGGTGGTGTTGTGGTGTATGGGTGGTGTGTGTTGGTGTGTGGTGGTGTGTGTGGGTGTGGTGGTGTGTGGAGGTGGTGTTGGGTGGTGTTGGTGGTGTGTGTGGGTGTGTGGTGGTGTGTGGGTGGTGTTGTGGGTTGTGTGGAGTGGTGTGTGGTGGTGTGTGGTGTGGGTGGTGTGTGTGGGTGTATGGTGGTGTGTGGGTGGTGTGTGTTGGTGTGTGGGGTGGTGTGTGTGGGTGTGTGGTGGTGTGTGTTGTATGGTGGTGTTGGGTGGTGTATGGAGTGGTGTATGTGGGTGTGGAGTGGTGTGTATGGTGGTGTATGAGTAGTGTATGTAGGTGTGTGTGGAGTGGTGTGTGGGTGTATGGTACGTGTATACAGTGAAATTAACTGTGAGGTAGTGTATGGTGGTGTGTAGGTGTATGTGGGTGTGTGGTGGTGTATGAGTAGTGTATGGGTGTGTGGGTGGTGTGTGGAGTGGTGTATGGTGGTGTATGGAGTGGTGTTATGGAGTGGTGTATGTGGGTGTGGTGGTGTATGGGTAGTGTGCTGGTGGTGTGTGTGGGTGTGTGGTGTGTGGGTGTGTGGTGGTGTGTAGTGGTGTATGTGGGTGTATGGTGGTGTGTGGGTAGTGTATGGAGTAGTGTATGTAGGTGTATGAGTAGTGTGTGGTGTGTATGTGAGTGGTGTATGGTGTGTGTGTGTAGGTGTGTGGTAGTGTGTAGTGGTGTGTGGGTGTATGAGTGGTGTATAGTGGTGTATGTAGGTGTGTATGTAGTGTATGATGGTGTGTGGTGGTGTATGAGTGGTGTATGTGGGTGTATGGTGGTGTGTGGTGGTGTGTGTTGGTGTGTGGAGTGGTGTGTGTGGGTGTGTGGGTGGTGTGTGGTGGTGTGTGGGTGGTGTGTGTGGGTGTGTGGTGGTGTGTGGGGTGAGTGTGTGGTGGTGTGTGGTGGTGGGTGTGTATGTGGGTGTATGGTGGTGTGTTGGTGTGTGAGTGGTGTGTAGGTGGTGTATGAGTGGTGTATGTGGGTGTTATGTAGTGGTGTATGGTGGTGTATGGTGGTGTGTGGTGGTGTGTGTGTGGGTGTGGTGGTGTGTGAGGTGGTGTATGGAGTGGTGTGTGTGGGTGTGTGGTGGTGTATGGTGGTGTATGTAGGTGTGTGGTGGTGTATGTGGGTGTGTGGAGTGGTGTATGGAGTAGTGTATGAGTAGTGTATGTGGGTGTATGAGTAGTGTGGTGGTGTATGGGTAGTGTGTGGGTGTATGGTGGTGTATGAGTGGTGTGTGTGTGTGTGTGGTGGTGTGGTGGTGTGTGGGGTGGTGTGTGTGTGTGTATGAGTGGTGTATGGGTGGTGTATGGAGTGGTGTGTGGTGTGTGGGTGTATGGTGGTGTGTGTGGGTAGTGTGTGTATGGGGTGGTGTATGTGTGTGTATGGAGTGTGTATAGGTAGTGTGATGTTGTGGGTGTGTAATTTAGCAACACTGAGGACGGTGTTGATGATGATGGAGAGAGAGAGAGAGACACTGGAGCCATATGGAACATAGTCTGTTAGAAATAGTGCCAATAAACCCGGTACCGACTACAACTGGGGGGACCTATTAAGAGTTGGGGGGAGTTCATTTAACACAGGTCGGATTTTTTTTTTTTTTTAATATGGAGTTAATTGGGAAATGTTGATTCCCCTACCGTTTTCTCTCTCTCTCTCTCTCTCTCTCTCTCTCTCTCTCTCTCTCTCTCTCAGGTGTTTGGGTACGAAGTCTTGTCCCCCACAAGCGCCTTAACATAACAGGTTAGAGACACACACATCAACAAACACAACATAAAGACTCTTATTCACATTTGGACTCTGTTTACCCTACGCCCATGCCCTACGCCCACACCCCTACCTCCTTGCCCACACACCCGCCTTGTCCTCACCCCACCCAGCAATCTGACTCACGCCCATGCCCTACGCCCACCCCTACCTCAACGCCCACACACCCCGCCCTTGTCCTCACCCTACACCCAGCAATCTGACTCTCGCCCCACCCTACGCCCCACCCCTACCTCAACGCCCACACCCCACGCCCTTTGTCCTCACCTACACCCAGTAATCTGACTCTACGCCCACACCCTACACCCACCCCTACGTCCTCACGCTTACACCCAACAGTCACCCTACGCCCCTTCCCTTACACCAGCGCCCACAACGCCTCTTAAGGTCAGCTAAAAAGCAAGAGTGGGCGTATGTTTAAACGTCGTGTCCTTCAGCTAAAAATTAGCCTTGAACTGGTGCTGTAAGGGCGTTAGCTGGTGACCGCATTTGTGTCAGATTTAAAGGGGTGTTCAGATTTAGGATATGTACAGATTTGGGTATGTACAGATTTAAGGGTGTGTTCTGTAGATTTAAAAGGGGGTGTTCAGATTTAAGGGGTGTTCAGATTTAAGGGTGTTCGGATTTAAGGGGTGTGTGTGCAGATTTAAGGGGTGTTCAGATTTAAGGGTGTTCAGATTTAAGGGGTGTTCAGATTTAAGGGTGTTCAGATTTAAGGGTGTGTGCAGATTTAAGGGTGTTCAGATTTAAGGGGTGTGCAGATTTAGGGTGTTCAGATTTAAGGGTGTGTGCAGATTTAGGGTGTTCAGATTTAAGGGGTATGTCAGATTTAAGGGTGTGTGCAGATTTAAGGGTGTGTGCAGATTTAAGGTGTTCAGATTTAAGGGGTGTGCAGATTTGGGGTGTTCAGATTTAAGGGGTGTTCAATTATGGTTCAGAAGTACAAACACAGGTTACATGATTTCGTTATAAATTACCATTACAGTAATTATTATTATTTAGTGACTGTATGTGGATTCACCTCTCCACCCTCTCACCCCTCACCATTCTTCCTCACCACCCCTCTCCCCCTCTGCCCCTCTCCCCTCTCACCACCCTCTCCCCTCTCACCCTCTCCCACCCTCTCCCCTCTCTCACCCCTCTCCCCTCTCACCCCTTCTCCACCCCTCACCCCCCTCTCCCCTCTCACCCCTTCTCCACCCCTCACCACCCCTTCTCCCCTCTCCACCCCTTCCGCCTCTCTCCCCCTCTCCCCTCTCCACCTCCACCCCCTTCTCCTCTCTCCCCTCTCACCACCCCTCTCCACCCCTCTCACCCCCTCTACTCCCTATTTAAGGGAATAATTTCACACTTGATGGACAAAGTTTTTAAGACCAAGTATGGGCAATCTAGCTGTCTCCTCCTCCTCCTCTTCCTCCTCCTCCTCCTCCTCCTCCTCTTCCTCCTCCTCCTCCTCCTCCTCCTCCTCCTCCTCCTCCTCTTCTTCTTCTTCATCTTTCTCCTCCTCCTCCTCCTCCTCCTACTTCTCTCCCTCCCTCCCTCCTCCTCCTGTAGGTGTCTTTCGTGTGTCTGTGGATGAACTAAAACTACCTATCATCAATCACAGGTGTACACGAGTCATCAATCACCAATAACAGGTGTGAGTCTCCAGTTATCAATCACAGGTGTACACAGGTCATCAATCACCAATAACAGGTGTATGAGTCTCCAGTTATCAATCACAGGTGTACACGAGTCATCAATCAGTAACAGGTGTATGAGTCTCAGTTATCAATCACAGGTGTACACGAGTCATCAATCACCAATAACAGGTGTATGGTCTCAGTTATCAATCACCAATAAGGTGTATGAGTCTCCAGTTATCAATCACAGGTGTACACGAATCATCAATCACCACAGGCGTATCAATTACCAATCACAGGCGTATTAGCCGGTATGACGTCACTTCGGTTACTCACCCCAGTCGGTATTTCCGTGAGGTCGACTACCGGGCCGTACCTAACCGGGGAGGGGTAGGAGAGGTCCCTCCCTTACCAGTTATGCTTACGCTGAACCGGGACACTGGCGTTTCTCTTTATTACCGGGAAAATGCTCCTTCTTACCGGGAAAATGCTCCTTCTTACCGAAATGCTCCTTCTTACCGGGAAAATGCTCCTTCTTACCGGGAAATGCTCCTTCTTTCCGGAAAATGCTCCTTCTTACCGGGAAAATGCTCCTTCTTACCGGGAAAATGCTCTTTATTAACTGTTACAAGAAGAGAAAATGCTCCGTTTACTTACATTAATAGGTAAATGCTCCTTAATAAGCCGTTATTTGAAGGTTAATGCTCTTTCTTGATCATTTACTTGGGGGTCAATGCTCCTTAACTTACTATTACTTGGAGGTCAATGTTCCTTGATATACCGTTATTCAGGATCAATGCTCTAAAAACTGTCACTTGGAAACCAATGCTCCTTATACCATTACTTGGGGGGTCAATGCTCGTATGTGATTAATTAACAGAACAATGCTACCAGTCAGAGGGTAACGCACTCTGCGCCCGTTACTGAGTCAACGCCAATTGTTCCGTTAGCTAGGAGAAAGGTGTTAACCCAGCGACCACACGTAACTGTGTGTGTGTGTGTGTGTGTGTGTGTGTGTGTGTGTGTGTCTCTCTCTCTCTCTCTCTCTCTCTCTCTCTCTCTCTCTCTCTCCCTCTCTCTCTAAACCAACCCCTAGTTAATGTTTAGTATTGAGTTAATGTTTATATAGGAAAATAAACACTCAAATCGGTGTTTTATTTATGTTTTTAGTGTTTTTAGTGTCGATTTTAACATTGACGGATTTTTTTATAATGAAATGTGGGTTTTTTTTCTATACCTGATGATTAATATTCTTTAATTGTTGAAATATAAGGATTTATTTTATTTTATTTTTATTTAAGTAAGATTATGCGTTAATTATAATGGGGTTCGTACGCTGGAATGCAAAAGTGGAAATATTTTTTAATCCGTAATGCCAATGGTCAAGAGTCCCCTTTCAGGATTCCAGAATGACTTGTTCGTGTATCTGACTCTTGACTTAAATTAATTATTCCTCTAATTATCTAATTACTTTAGTCAGTGATATCTTATTATCTTACTAATTATATACACTAATAATTCGTACAAAATAGCAATAATTAATTTATCAATATCAACATATAATCAAAATATTTGTCTCGGTAAAGGGAAAAGTTCGAACATAAATTTGGCGGGAAAGAGGATGTTATTGGCTGAGTGGTTGTGACGTCATATGGTGGGAAGGAAGTGGCGGGAACTGAGAATAGGTTATCAATGGCTTAAACTCCTGCATTCCAACGGGGTGTTGCATTAGATGACCTACAATTGTGGGGTCTATATGAGTCACCCCGTTAGAAAATATGTGAAATTGAGACAAAAAATTGGAATAAAATCTAAAAAAAGGTGAAGGAAAACAGGCAGATAATAATTAACACGTTCTATAATTAAAATAAAAAATGAAATGATTGATAATAATAATAATCGTATCTCTCTCTCTCTCTCTCTCTCTCTCTCTCTCTCTCTCTCTCTCTCTCTAATCCACTTACGCCTTATCCACCTTTCCTCATTTCCATTTCATCTCCTTCTATACCACTTTCCTCCAACTCCTTTCACTTTCTCTCCTCTTCTCCTCCTCGTCTTCCTCCTCCGTACCTCCATCTCTACTTTCATCTTACATTCTCCTTACCCCTCTACCTCCTCTTCTTACCTATTCAACTTCTCCTATTCTCCATTCCACCCCCCACCCCCACCCTGGTATGGAGGGAGGGAGGAGGTCACGTGTCCAGCTGGTCTTACAAAGAGTCTTAGACGCCCTCTTTGTTGTCACTAAGACCCGTCTGGTGATGAGAAACTTCCAGAAGGCAGCGTGGGGAGAACACCTGCCCATTGTGGTCGACCATGGTCCTCTCCGGCTCCATCGACTTCAGAGGGAGGGAGGGTTAGATAAGTTGGTTTAGGTTGGCTTAGCGTTAAGTAGGAATAGTTAAGGTTGGGTTAAGTTGGTTTGGTTGTGTTGAGGAAAAATATAAGCGATATTTTGAGAATATCAGGGACACGTGTTCCTTCCTCTCTTCCTCCTCCTTTATCTTCCTCTTCCTCCTCCTTCCTCTCTTCCTCCTCTCTTTCTCCTCCTTCCTCCTCCTTCCTCTTCCTCCTCCTCCTTCCTCTCTCTCCTCTCCTCCTTCCTCTCCTCCTCCTTCCTCCTCCTCCTCCTTCCTCTCCTCCTCCTTCCCTCCTCCTTCCTCTTCCTCCTCCTCCTTCCTCTTCCTCCTCCTCCTCCTTCCAAAGACCTCAACTTTACCCCAGAGACAGGCCTTTCTGACTGGTATTCTGCTTGAAGTGTCGATAATCACCTTCTGCTATTCTTGAACACTCGAGACGGTCATCCAGTTACACAACCAGTTACCCAGTCAGCGACCCCTCCAACACACACGCACACACACCACACACACACACACACACACACACACACAGTAAGTAACCCACACACGACAACGACTCACCTCGTGTGTTCGGATAGCCAGGTTGGAGCCACCCACTGACACCACTACACCTGTCATTAACAGCTGTGGATCACCTGCAGATTATCCCCTCCCTTTCCCTCCCTCCTCCGTCCCTCTCTCCCTCCCTTTCTCCCTTCCCTTCTCTCCTTCACCCACCTTCCCTACCGGGAGATACGCGAGAAACGCTTTTGAGGAATGAATTTTTTTTTTGGCCAAATTTCGTTCTGAAATTTGTGTTTAATCAGGTCTTGTCAAATGTAGGTTCACGGCTGAATACACCGGTTGTCTATGTAGTAGTCCCGGCTGTGTAGAACTACCAAGGCTATTCAACCGGTGACGGGTGAATAGCCACGGTGTATACAAATTATGGCAACATTACGTTTTCTGTTCAAGTTATTACTCAATGTTTATCGTCTCAACTCCTTCGATTCTTCTGTATTATAATTTAACTGGATATTCTTCAATGTATGACTAAGAGTATTGTATAATGTTGTATTAATGTTGTATTTCACTTACCAACAAAGATGGAGTGATTTGTTATCTAAACTCCTGAAATGTCAACAAATATGAATAACAACTACGGCAGTGCTCCCCGTCGTATAGAAAACGGGAACAAATGCGAGAAACTACTGAACATCACCTCCAGACGGCTGCACGACCAACAATATTCATAATCACAGTCGCTTACCTCTACACCACCAGGTAATTGGCCCCAAACCTCAATTTAAATAGAGCTTTGGGTTGCTCCTCCTACCGTCCCTATTATGCCGTGAAAGCCTCACCGACAACGAGCCTAAAACTGCAAAAAAAAAAAAAATCAGTTTGTTTAGAAAAAGGCCTACTCATTACCCTCCTACCCCCCCTTCTCTCCCTCCTCCTCTCCCCTTCCTCTCCCTCCTCCTCTTCGGTCAGCACCTAGGCCTACGTGGTGAGTTGACAATACATCGTCAGGGGTTTGGTCAGGCTCAGACTTGGGGTATTATTTTCTCTCTCTCTCTCCTGCGGCTTCGTGTTCTACCGCAGTGTGGTTGGTTGGTTGAGTTTAGTGCTTTGGGTTGTCGTCTCTTTCTTGTGGACTACACCACCCTCGTACAACACCACAACGATGACAACTACCAACACAACGACAACTACAACTACAACTACCATCACCACGACCGACAACCACCACCACCACAGCAACCACCACCAGCTTCTCGGGGGGTATCTTTGGGGCTTGTATCATTCTCAGACTACACCACCACTACGACTACCGCTCCTGAGGTCGTATATGATACACTACTACCAGTTGTTGTTGTGGTAGTACGACTAATATTATTATTATTATTATTATTACCAACCTATATATTTTCACTTGCCATCTAACTACGAACTTCTTTCTCTTACATGAACGAACGTACCTTGGGTCGGCACTCATACGCCTCACACCTGTCAGCTCATGAACAGGTGAGCATGGATAAAGAAGACGAGATACGATCATGGGAGGTCTCAGGTGTCAGGCGACCAGCGTTAAGTGTATGTCAACAGAATCAGCTGACGGGCAGGTGGGAAACAGTTGATGGTGACGTCACGGCCTTCCTCACCTGTGTGTGTGTGTGTGTGTTTACTTTTGAGTGTCTGTGTGTGTGTGTGTTTGTGTGAGTTTTTCTTATGTCTAGTTAAATCTGTAATTGTTACCTTACACACACACACACACACATATATTCACACACACACACACACACACATACTACAGGGGACGTTATCTTACCGTTATCATAGAACACTTGACACAGGTGTAGTGACCATCTTGTGAACACCTGTTGGCCTCCGCGCTCAGTTGTCAGGGGGGCTACCTGTGTCTGTCTCTCTGTTTTGTTTTGTCTCTCTAGCCAAAATCATCCTTGTTGTCATTTTAATCCTAAAACTGAAATACTTTTGTTCATTTTTTCCTACACGTCATCTTAACAACATAATCTTTCCCGGGTATCAGGACGAAAGTAAACCTCCCTTCCTTCTCTTCTTCTTCTCCTTCCTCTCCAACCCCTCCTTCCTTCTAAACCCTTCCTTCTCTCTCTCTCTCTTTTTTCTCTCTCTCTCTCTCTCTCTCTCTCTCTCTTGTTTGTCGTCAATTGGAACATTCTCAACACTCCTCGACTTGTGCGGGAGGCATAAATCTTTCCCAGGCACCATGTTGAAGACGTAAGATTTGTATTTTTCTCTCTCTCTGTTTCTCTGTTCCTATCTCTCTATCTCTCATACTTTCTCTACCTGTCTGTTTCTCTGTTTATCTCTATTCCTTTCTGTCTGTCTCACGAATCTCTCTCTCTCTCTCTCTTTTTCATGTCTCGATTTATGTCTACTATTCCCCCCTCCTCTCTTTCATCCCCCTCTCTCCCACCTCCCCCTCTCTCTCCCAACCTCTCCCCCCCCTCCCACCTCTCCCTCTACCCCACCCCAAACATCAACAAGAACTTACAATCTTTCCCAAGCATCACATGTTTGAAAGGCGACAGCATGGGGGGCAGTCAGTCTGCACGAAGCACTGACCTCTCTCTCTCTCTCTCTCTCTCTCATGTACATGGCCTCAGAATTGGTCTACTCTGGTCTGGAGAGGTTGGGTCTTTGGTCTCTATCCTATAACCAGAACTTCTACCCTGATTTTGAAAGACTTTTGTGGGATAATTTTAATTGGTTTGGTTAATGTTAGGTTTGGTTAGGTTAATGTTAGGTTTGGTTGGTTAATGTTAGGTTTGGTTTGGGGTTTGTTATTGGAGTTTGGTTTGGTTTGGTTAGGTTAATGTTAGGTTAATGTTAGGGTTGGTTGTTATTAGGTTAATGTTAGGTTTGGTTTGGTTTGGTTAATGGTAGGTTTAAGTTAGTGGTTTGGTTGGTTCGGTTAATGTTAGGTTAATGTTAGGTTTGGTTTGGTTTGGTTTGGGATTTTGCTTTGGTTTAATATTCAAGTAACCAGCAGATCTTAAACTAAGCAACTAATAGATAGCGTTAGGTGAAATTAACCTACTTAACTGTAGCCCCCTAACAACTGGACATACACCATCACATTTACTGATACTATCAGATGATGAACAGTGTCCCACCGTTAATAACGTGAGGCAACTTCTTTGTTTTCTTCAATTAACCTTGGTGTAAGTAGTTTGAGTTAATGTTATGTTAGGTTAATGTTAGGTTATTGTTAGTTGATTAGTAATCGGTTAGGTTAATGTTAGGTTGGGTAAGGTTAGGTTGGTTAGGTTAGGTTGGGTTAATGTTGGGTTAATGTTTAAGTTAGTTATTGGTTAATGTTATGTTAGGTTAAGGTTAATGTAGTTGGGTTAATGTTAGTGAGTTAATGTTAGGGTTAAGTTTAGGTTGGGTTAAAGTTAGGTTAGGTTAATGTTAGGTTAGGTTAATTTTGGTTGGTTAATGTTAGGTTTGGTTAATGTTAGGTTAGGTTAATGTTGGGTTAGTTAATGTTAAGTTTGGTTAGGTTAGTTGGGTTAATGTTAGGTTGGTTGGTTGGTTAATGTTAGGTTTGGTTATGTTGGTTTTGGTTAAGGTTGGTTAGGTTAAGGTTAGGTTAGGTTAATGTTAGGTTAGGTTAATTTTAGGTTTGGTTATTTTTAGGTTTGGTTGGGATTAGGTTAGGTTTTATTAATACACTGGATCACGTTCACGATCGGATAAAAATCTCCAGTGAGGCTTATATGGGCCGGAATACCTGCTGGTGTTCTTTCCCCTCCTCCTCTCTCTTCCTCTTCCTTCTTCTTCCCCGTCACCTCTTCTACCTCTTCCTCTTTATCACCCCACCTCCTCACATCCCTTCTACCCCACCCCTTCCTCTACTCCTCCTCCTCCCTTCTGTGTGTATTAATTACCTGTGAGGTTCACCTGGGTCACCTCACCTGCCTCCGCCCCACCTGGATCACCTCACCTGCCTCACGCCCCCACCTGGATCACCTCACCTGCCTCACGCCCCACACTGGATCCTACCTGCCTCACGCCCACACCTGGATCCCCTCACCTGCCTCACACCCCACCTGGATCACCTCACCTGCCTCACCCCCACACTGGATCACCTCACCTGCCTCGCCCACTGGTCTCACGCCACCCCACACCGGATCCTGCCTCACACCCCCCACACAGGCACCTAAACACGGATATACCTCGCTAAAGAAGTATTTTGAGACATACTGTATTTTTATTGTGATTTTTCTTTATTTTCTTAATTTATTATATCTTTCTCTTCTCATTCCCTCATTTACTCTCTCTCTCAGTTACCCTATTCTCACTGTTAACCTACCTATTTCATTTTTTTTCTTAAACTTTCCTTTTACTCATGACTTTTCTTTTTCATTCTCTCAAACTATCCTTCTCTCACTCCTCCCAGCTTTCTTTTCTACTCTCTCTTAGCTTTCTCTCTACTCTCTCTCAAGCTTTCTCTCCTCTCCTCTCAGCTTTCTCTCACTCTCTCAAGCTTTCTCTCCTCTCTCTCAAGCTTTCTCTCCCTCTCCTTTACATTCACAACAAAATATTATTATCCGTTGCTAGGAAGATCGGCTCAGCCTGGTTTACTAGACCAGCGCTCTAGCCACTCTGAGCTATGAGAGGCTGTATCTCTAATTCTCTCTCACTTTCTCCTTTTCCTAATTTAGTAATTTTCTTCCTTTCTCCTATTTTCTCATTTTGTCTCTTCTTTTCTTTTTCTCGTTGTTTTTTCCTCTTTCTTTTCTCTCTCTCTCTCTCTCTCTCTCTCTCTCTCTCTCTCTCTCTCTCTCTCTCTCTCTTCTGTCTGTCTGTCTCTTAATACGAAGAGAGAGACAGACCAGGCTTAACTTCTTACACATATACATACATCGTACATATATACATACATACATACATATACATTATATACACACATTACATACACACACATACACACAGGCCATCTCATACATGGCATCACCTATCCAACTCACACAGGTCCAGGTGGCCGTGATCATATAGTGGTTGGTACATTGCGTTTGTGTACATAACTAACTTGGTTTGAATCCTGGTCACGGCAGAGGTTGACACTTTTGATACGACTGGCGAATCACAAGTAACAGATAAAGAATAAAGATTGGGAGAGAAGAGATCAGATAGAGAGAGAGAGAGACAGAAAGATGAGGGGGAGGATTTAATGATCTATATAACTCGTCAATTATCTCAGGTATTGCTGAGTGGGCATTAGGTTTTATTACTAATGAGCTCTCTCTATCTCACTCTCTTCTCGCTCTCTCTCTCTCTCTCCTATCTGCTTCTCTCTATCTCACTCTCTATCTCACTCTCCTCTCTCTCTCTCTCTCTCTTTCTCCCTCTTTTCTCTCTCTCTCTCTCTCTCTCTCTCTCTCTCTCTCCCTCTCTCTCTCTCTCTCTCTCTCTCTCTCTCTCTCTCTCCATCAATTAATAGCCTACTGGTGGCCTTCCTGCTAAGACTTGGTAACAATAGTCAATTTTGTGACCCGTGGAGAAAAATACAGGGCTCAGATAGACAGACAGACAGACAGACAGAGAACCACCACAACAATACCTTGACCTTTTCTTAACATAAATTGATATTTCTACGCCCCATTCACCTCAAATTACCACCAATATGACCCCTGGCAGGTCAAGGTCATCTTATTGTTTACGGTGTATTGTTTGTTTGTATGTGATTCTGTATATTTATGTTCTTTGGGCTTTCTTTGATGTTCAATGTCTGTTTGTGTCTGTCTGTCTGTCTGTTTTCTGTCTGTCTGTTTGTCTGTGTCTTTCTGTCTGTCTGTTTCTGTTCTGTTGTCTGTCTGTTTCTCTGTCTTTCTGCTGCTGTTCTGTCTGTCTCTGTTTCTCTGTTTGTCTGTTTTCTCTGTCTGTCTGTCTGTCTTTCTGTCTGTCTTTCTGTTTTGTCTGTCTCTGTCTGTTTCTGTCTTTCTCTGTCTTTGTCTGTCTGTCTGTCTGTCTGTTTGTTTCGGTTTTGAAGAAGAGGAAGAAGGAGGAGGAGAGGGGAAGAGAAGGGAGGAAGGAGGAGAGGAGGAAAGATAGGGAGGAGGAAGATGATCAGGAAGAGGTGGAGAAGAGAGGAATGGGAGGGGAAGGAGGAGGTGAGAAAGAAGAGGCGTGGAGGAGGTAGGAGGAGGAAGATGAAAGAGGAGGGAGGTGAGAAGAGGAAGACAGGGTGAGATGAAAGAAAAATCAGAATGAAGTGAAGAGAGTATATGAGGAAGAATAAAGGGAGGAAAAGGAGAGAGAGGAGGAGGAGAAGAAGAAAGAAGAAGGAGGAGGAGAGTGAACATCTGATTGTTGCAATCCTGTAACCCAGATCCGTTGGAGGAGGAGGAGGAGGGGGTGGGGGGGGGAGGGGGGTGAAGAGGAGGAGGGAGGGAGGAGGGGGGAGGAGGAGGAGGAGGAGGAGGGGAGGAAGGAGAGGGAGGAAGGAGGGTGTGGAAGGAAGGAGGGGGAGGAGGAGGAGGAGGAGGAGGGTGGAGGAGGAGGAGGAGGAGGAGGAGGAGGTCAGTACTATTGTTGACTGGGAGAATATTTGAGACAGTGTCGGTATTTGAGTTATTTGAAGAGGAGAGAGGAAGGGAGGGAAAGAAGGGTGGAACTAAAGGAAGAATCCATAACTTGGAAGGAGATGGCTCGAGGGAGGAAGGAGGGTGGGCATCTTCTCAGGAAGACCCATTATGAGGTGGGCTCTGTGGGAATCATGGAGTGCTAAATTTAGAAAGGTGATGGTGCTGAGAGGTGTTCAGGATCTAAATCTTTATATGGTGTTGATCTTTTGATCTAATTATGACCTCTGATGTTTTGGGATTTGGATCTGAGTCAGTGTTTCTGACCCAGCAAAGTGTTAAACTCTGAAACTCCCTAGGTGTTCGACTCCCTATATAAGTGTTCGGATCCCCTGAACTCCCTGTTCAGAATGTGTGTGGTTCAGTTTTAATGTTATATCATTTAATTGGTGTTGGCGTTTAGTATGAAGAATCAGCAAAACTAAGAACAAAATAATAATAATAATTATTAGCCTGTGTGGGGAGACTATACACACACACACACACTGCCCATTTGCAAAATCAGTTGCTCCTGGCACGAGGTTCTGGGCGTATATAAAGACACAGGATCATTTATTTTTCAGATAAATTCTTATGGGTTCTACATATTCTCCTTTCTACAATTGGCTCCCAACACTGGTTGGGGTTGGAGTTCAATTTAGGTTAAGTTGGGTTGGGTTCGGTTGGTTGGATTGGTTATAGACGTGTTGGTTAAAGGCCTGATTAGATTCATTTTTAAAGTCATTTTTCTTTCTATGCGTGATAAACAGGAGAAAACAAGGAACAATAAGAACAAGAACATAATGGAACAGAACAAGAACACTGCAGAACAGAACACTAAGAGCAAGACACTAAGAACAAGAACTACAGAGACCAGAACATAGACAAGACACTGGAACAAGAACACTGGGGCAGAACATAAAGGCAATGAAAAAAAAAAAAAAAAAAAAA
>NW_024715880.1:0-11803 GCF_018991925.1 Homarus americanus | reverse complement strand
AGCTGCATTGAAAAAACGTTGCCTGATCACCTAAGTGGCACCGGTAGTTCTCTATTAGAGGTTCACGGCGCCATAAGCTCGTTGAACAGGCTTTGTGTGAAATATAGCAGAGTCTAGGACTGCTTTTATTGTCCTGGTGGCCCAGAGGTAGCGTTCCCCGGTGACAATTATTTAATCGTGGGTTCAAATCCTGGTGGGGTGAGGTGTTGATTATATGTTGAAGTCCGCGTGCTTTAATGGTCTAATGAAATATATATGGATCATCGGGTTTCGAAGCCACATTTGGTAAAACGTTGCTCTGATCACCTAAGCGGCACGGGGGGTCGCCATTAGAGGTTCACGGCGCCATAAGCTCGTTGAACAGGCTTTGTGTGAAATATACCAGAGACTAGGACTGCTTTTATTGTCCTGGTGGCCGAGAGGTAGCATTCCCCGGTCACAATTATAAGATCGTGGGTTCAAATCCTGGTGGGGTGAGGTGTTGATTATATGTAAAAGTCTGCTTGCTTTATTGGGCTAATGAAATATTTATGGATCCTCCTTGTTTCGAAGCCGCATTTGGTAAAACGTTCCTCTGATCACCTAAGCGGCACGGGTGGTCCCCATTAGAGGTTCATTGTGCCATAAGCCCGTTGAACAGGCTTTGTGTGAAATATAGCAGAGTCTAGGACTACTTTTATTGTCCTGGTGGCCCAGAGGTAGCGTTCCCCGGTCACAATTATAAGAACGTGGGTTCAAATCCTGGTGGGGTGAGGTGTTGATTATATGTTGAAGTCCGCATGCTTTAATGGTCTAATGAAATATATATGGATCCTCGGGTTTCGAAGCCACATTTGGTAAAACGTTGCTCTGATCACCTAAGCGGCACGGGGGGTCGCCATTAGAGGTTCACGGCGCCATAAGCTCGCTGAACAGGCTTTGTGTGAAATATACCAGAGTCTAGGACTGCTTTTATTGTCCTGGTGGCCCAGAGGTAGCATTCCCGGCAAGTGAGGTTGATTATATGTTGAAGTCCGCGTGGTTTAATGGTCTAATGAAATTTATATGGATCCTCGGGTTTCGAAGCCACATTTGGTAAAACGTTGCTCTGATCACCTAAGCGGCACGGGGGGTCCCCATTAGAGGTTCACGGCGCCATAAGCTCGTTGAACAGGCTTTGTGTGAAATATAGCAAAGTCTAGGAATGCTTTTAGTGTCCTGGTGGGCCAGAGGTAGCGTTCCCCGGTCACAATTAGAAGATCGTTGGTTCGAGTCCTGGTGGGGTGAGGTGTTGATTATATGAAGAAGTTGGCGTGCTTTATTGGGCTAATGAAGTATATATGGGGTCCTCGTGTTTCGAAGCCGCATTTGGTAAAACGTTGCTCTGATCACCTAAGCGGCACGGGTGGTCCCCATTAGAGGTTCACGGCACCATAAGCTCATTGAACAGGCTTTGTGTGAAATATACCAGAGTCTAGGACTGCATTTATTGTCCTGGTGGCCCAGAGGTAGCGTTCCCCGGTCACAATTATAAGATCGTGGGTTCAAATCCTGGTGGGGTGAGGTGTTGATTATATGTAGAAGTCTGCTTGCTTTATTGGGCCAATGAAATATTTATGGATCCTCCTTGTTTCGAAGCCGCATTTGGTAAAACGTTGCTCTGATCACCTAAGCGGCACGGGTGGTCCCCATTAGAGGTTCACGGTGCCATAAGCCCGTTGAACAGGCTTTGTGTGAAATATAGCAGAGTCTAGGACTGCTTTTATTGTCTTGGTTGCCCAGAGGTAGCGTTCCCCGGTCACAATTATAAGATCGTGGGTTCAAATCATGGTGGGGTGAGGTGTTGATTATATGTTGAAGTCCGCGTGCTTTAATGGTCTAATGAAATATATATGGATCATCGTGTTTCCAAGCCACATTTGGTAAAACGTTGCTCTGATCACCTAAGCGGCACGGGGGGTCCCCATTAGAGGTTCACGGCGCCATAAGCCCGTTGAACAGGCTTTGTGTGAAATATAGCAGAGTCTAGGACTGCTTTTATTGTCCTGGTGGCCCTGAGGTAGCGTTCCCCGGTCACAATTATATCCAAACCAGGTGAGGTGTTGATTATGTAGAAGTCCGCGTGCTTTAATGGTCAAATGAAATAAATATGGATCCTCGGGTTTCGAAGCCACATTTGGTAAAACGTTGCTCTGATCACCTAAGCGGCACGGGGGGTCCCCATTAGAGGTTCACGGCGCCATAAGCTCGTTGAACAGGCTTTGTGTGAAATATAGAAGAGTCTAGGACTGCTTTTATTGTCCTGGTGGCCCAGAGGTAGCGTTCCCCGGTCACAATTATAAGATCGTGGGTTCAAATCCTGGTGGGGTGAGGTGTTGATTAAATGTAGAAGTCCGAGTGCTTTATTGGTCTAATGAAATATATATGGATCCTTCTTGTTTCGAAGCCGCATTTGGTAAAATGTTGGTCTGATCACCTAAGCGGCACGGGTGGTCCCCATTAGAGGTTCAATGCGCCATAAACTCGTTGAACAGGCTTTGTGTGAAATATAGCAGAGTCTAGTACTGCTTTTATTGTCCTGGTGGCCCAGAGGTAGCATTCCCCGGTCACAATTATAAGATTGTGGGCTCAAATCCTGGTGTGTTGAGGTGTTGATTATATGTAGAAGTCCGCGTGCTTTAATGGTCTAATGAAATATATATGGATCCTCGGGTTTCGAAGCCACATTTGGTAAAATGTTGCTCTGATCACCTAAGCGGCACGGGGTGTCCCCATTAGAGGTTCACGGCGCCATAAGCTCGTTGAATAGGCTTTGTGTGAAATATAGCAGAGTCTAGGACTGCTTTTATTGTCCTGGTGGCCCAGAGGTAGCATTCCCCGGTCACAATTATAAGATCAGGGCTCAACCGTGGGGTGAGGTGGTGTTGATTATATGTAGAAGTCCGCGTGCTTTAATGGTCTAATGAAATATATATGGATCCTCGGGTTTCGAAGCCACATTTGGTAAAATGTTGCTCTGATCACCTAAGCGGCACGGGGTATCCCCATTAGAGGTTCACGGCTCCATAAGCTCGTTGAACAGGCTTTGTGTGAAATATAGCAGAGTCTAGGATTGCTTTTATTGTCCTGGTGGCCCAGAGGTAGCGTTCCCCGGTCACAATTTTAAGATCGTGTGTTCAAATCCTGGTGGGGTGAGGTGTTGATTAAATGTAGAAGTCCGCGTGGTTTATTGGGCTAATGAAATATATATGGATCCTTCTTGTTTCGAAGCCGCATTTGGTAAAATGTTGGTCTGATCACCTAAGCGGCACTCGTGGTCCCTATTTGAGGTTCACGGCGCCATAAGCTCGTTGAACAGGCTTTGTGTGAAATATAGCAGAGTCTAGACTGCTTTATTGTCCTGGTGGCCCAGAGGTAGCGTTCCCCGGTCACAATTAGAAGATCGTTGGTTCGAATCCTCGTGGGGTGAGGTGTTGATTATATGAAGAGGTCCGCGTGCTTTATTGGGCTAATGAAATATATATGGCTCCTCGTGTTTTGAAGCAGCATTTGGTAATACGTTGCTCTGATCACCTAAGCGGCACGGGGGGTCGCCATTAGAGGTTCACGGCGCCATAAGCTCGTTGAACAGGCTTTGTGTGAAATATACCAGAGTCTAGGACTGCTTTTATTGTCCTGGTGGCCCAGAGGTAGCATTCCCCGGTCACAATTATAAGATCGTGGGTTCAAATCCTGGTGGGGTGAGGTGTTGATTATATGTAAAAGTCTGCTTGCTTTATTGGGCTAATGAAATATTTATGGATCCTCCTTGTTTCGAAGCCGCATTTGGTAAAACGTTCCTCTGATCACCTAAGCGGCATGGGTGGTCCCCATTAGGGGTTCACGGTGCCATAAGCTCGTTGAACAGGCTTTGTGTGAAATATAGCAGAGTCTAGGACTGCTTTTATTGTCCTGGTGGCCCAGAGGTAGCGTTCCCCGGTCACAATTATAAGAGCGTGGGTTCAAATCCTGGTGGGGTGAGGTGTTGATTATATGTAAAAGTCTGCTTGCTTTATTGGGCTAATGAAATATTTATGGATCCTCGGCTTCGGCCACATTTGCAAAACGCGGTTTCCGATCACCCAAGCGCACGGGGTCCCTAATAGAGTGTTCACAGCGCCATAAGCTCGTTGAACAGGCTTTGTGTGAAATATAGCAAAGTCTCGGACTGCTTTTATTGTCCTAGTGGCCCAGAGGTAGCATTCCCCGGTCACAATTATAAGATCGTGGGTTCAAATCCTGCTGGGATGAGGTGTTGATTATATGTAGAAGTCCGCGTACTTTATTGGGCTAATGAAATATATATGGATTATCGTGTTTCGAAGCCGGATATGGTAAAACGTTGCTCTGATCACCCAAGCGGCAGGGGTGGTCCCCATTAGAGGTTCACGGCGCCAAAAGCTCGTTGAACAGGCTTTGTGTGAAATATAGCAGAGTCTAGGACTGCTTTTATTGTCCTGGTGGCCCAGGAGGTATGTCCCCTCGGTGACAATTATAAGAGATCGTGGGCTCAAATCCTGGTGGGTGGAGGTGTTGATTATATGTTGAAGTCCGCGCTTTAAGCCGGTCAAATGAAATATATATGGATCCTCGGGTTTCGAAGCCACATTTGGTAAAATGTTGCTCTGAAAACCTAAGCGGCACGGGGGGGTCCCCATTAGAGGTTCACGGCGCCATAAGCTCGTTGAACAGGCTTTGTGTGAAATATAGCAAAGTCTAGGAATGCTTTTAGTGTCCTGGTGGGCCAGAGGTAGCGTTCCCCCGTCACAATTAGAAGATCGTTGGTTCGAATCCTGGTGGGGTAAGGTGTTGATTATATGAAGAAGTCCGCATGCTTTATTGGGCTAATGAAATATATTTGGATCCTCGTTTTTCGAAGCCGCATTTGGTAAAACGTTGCTCTGATCACCTATGCAGCATGGGTGGTCCCTATTAGAGGTTCACGGCGCCATAAGCTCGTTGAACAGGATTTGTGTGAAATATAGCAGAGTGTACGACTGCTTTTATTGTCCTGGTGGCCCAGAGGAAGCGTTCCCCGGTCACAATTAGAAGATCGTGGGTTGGAATCCTGGTGTGGTGAGGTGTTGATTATATGTAGAAGTCCGCGTGCTTTATTGGGCTAATGAAATATATATGGATCCTCATGTTTCGAAGCCGCATTTGGTAAAGCGTTGCTCTGATCACCTAAGCGGCACGGGTGGTCCCCATTAGAGGTTCACGGCACCATAAGCTCGTTGAACAGGCTTTGTGTGAAACATAGCAGAGTCTAGGACTGCTTTTATTGTCCTGGTGGGCCAGGAGGTAAGTCTCGGTCACAATTATAAGATCGTGGGTTCAAATCCTGGTGTGGTGAGGTGTTGATTATATGTAGAAGTCCGCGTGCTTTATTGGGCTAATGAAATATATATGGACCGCAGCCAACCCGGTAAAACGTTGCCTGATCACTTGCCGGATAATGGTGGTCCCCATAGTGGTTCACAGCGCCATAAGCCTCGTTGAACAGGCTTTGTGTGAAATATAGCAGAGTCTAGACTGCTTTTTATTGTCCTTGTATTCAGAGGTAGCTCCTGTCACAATTATAAGATCGTGGGGTTCAAATCCTGGTTGGGTGAGGTGTTGATTATATGTAGAAGTCCGCGTGCTTTATTGTGCTAATGAAATATATATGGATCCTCGTGTTTCGAAGCCAGATTTGGTAAAACGTTGCCCTGATCACCTAAGCGGCACGGGTGGTCCTCATTAGAGGTTCATGGCTCCATAAGGTCGTTGAACAGGCTTTGTGTGAAATATAGTAGAGTCTAGAACTGGTTTTATTTTCCTGGTGGCCCAGAGGTAGCATACCCCGGTCACAATTATAAGACCGTGGGTTTGAATCCTGGTGGGGTGAGGTGTTGATTATATGTAGAAGTCCGAGTGCTTTATTGGGCTAATGAAATATATTTGAAACCTCGTATTTCGAAGCCGCATTTGGTAAAACGTTGCTCTGATCACCTAAGCGGCTCGGTTGGTCCCCTATAGTGGTTCACGGCGCCATAAGCTCGTTGAACACGCTTTGTGTGAAATATAACAGAATCAAGGACTGCTTTTATTGTCCTAGCGGCCCAGAGGTAGCGTTCCCCGGTCACAATTATAAGATCGTGGGTTCAAATCCTGGTGGGGTGAGGTGTTGATTATATGTAGAAGTCCGCGTGCTTTATTGGGCTAATGAAATATATATGGATCCTCGTGTTTCGAAGCCAGATTTGGTAAAACGTTGCCCTGATCACCTAAGCGGCACGGGTGGTCCCCATTAGAGGTTCATGGCGCCATAAGGTCGTTTAACAGGCTTTGTGTGAAATATAGTAGAGTCTAGGACTGCTTTTATTGTCCTGGTGGCCCAGAGGTAGCATACCCCGGTCACAATTATAAGATCGTGGGTTTGAATCCTGGTAGGGTGAGGTGTTGATTATATGTAGAAGTCTGAGTGATTTATTGGGCTAATGAAATATATATTAGGGTGTGTCATAGGAGGGAACATCAGCTAAAACTAATGGCCCATCACTTTTTGGGTAGATTTTAGTGTATATAAACAGAAAATAATTTCAGTTTCAATATTTTGCAACCTTTTGCTAGGTAAATTTTAGCGTGAAATTTATCGAAAATCTAACGTACAGCTGCAATAGTGCATTACAATTAAATAGTGAACATTGCTTTCTGACTTCATTCTTTAACAACCCAACTAACAATATTTTTTTCTGTTTCAGATTCTGATGCATTTATAAGTTGATAATATTTGCGATGGCTGCTTGTGTCAGGACGAGGAACCAAAAATCCAGCCATCTCAGTCACTATCTTGGGTCTGGGAGAGAGCTCCTGAAGTCGGAGTTGCCTACATTGAGAGATGCTTTGAGACACGGTGTTTTAATCAGGCAAATCAGTGAAAAGAACCAAAGAACTTACACAAACAACGACATTGCCAGTGATATGACCAAAGCTGTCTTGGCACAGTACACTCTGGCTAACGCTCAGTTCAAGTCTCCAGTCATAACAAGTCAGAAGAAGATTAGTGAGAGACTGCTAGCCAGTTGGGAAAAGGCAAGAGATATCTCTCTTGGGAGAGGAAAACTTGCAGTTAAGGACAGCTTTGCCAAGCAACTGGACCAGTTATTTGACATAATTACTTGCAAGTGCCCAATTGTTCTCTGTCCTGAGTTTAGATGCGATCGTGACTGTAAATCCGAGGCCCACATCTCCTGTATTTGCAAGCGTGAACTGAAGATTCCTGTGATCGAACTGGCATTTGTCAAAGCACAGAGAGAGAAGACTGGCAGTATAGGGGCTCTCATGATTTCTAGCCAAGATATTCCGGAGTCAAAGAGACAGGAGGCTGCCACAGAGAGACAGAAGAGGAGAAGAGTTGCCGAGGAAAAGAGACTTGAGAAGGCCCAGGGTGAGGTAAAAAAGGCCGATGATTGGAGTCAAGCTGATTCAGAGTTTAATGACTTCCCCATGGCTGATCCGAGTGCTGACCAGGAGAATGCTGACTTTGTCCCTAACCCAGAAAATAGTGATCCCAAACCTTCCAGGCATAAGATTCGAAATAGGAACGATATCCCGAGCATAGCTCTGGCCAGCATGCGACACCACACTGGTCTCAGAGAAACTGCAGAGATAGCAACAGCTGCCTGGATTGACGGTGGTTTGATAACACCTGATGATGTTCACCTGGTGATAGATCATAACAAAGTAAGGAGAGCTCAGGAGGAACTTGTCAGTAATCTAGAAGAGGAGTTTGATATGGGGATAAGAGAAAATGGAATCAATTGTTTGTTCTTTGATGGGAGAAGGGATGACACTAAAGTGTTCATGAAAGTTGGAGATTCTGACAAGTTGTTCCCTGCCATGGTGGAGGAGGAACACTACTCCTGCTGCAGTGAACCAGGAGGGAAGTATTTGTGGCATTTCACTCCAGAGAAAGATGACATCAGGAAACCAGCTGAGAGAGTGGCAGATAACATTGTGAACTGGCTCAAAGAGAGGAACGTAGACCAGACCCTGCAGGCCATTGGAGGAGACAGCACCAACACGAACACAGGGTGGCAAGGGGAGTCATACAGTGGATAGAGCGGAAGATTGGGAGGAAGCTGGTCTGGATTGTTTGTGACCTCCACACCAACGAGTTGCCACTCAGACATCTGATCCAGGAGCTGGATGGCAAGACTCTTTCAAACAACAGATGGTCTGGTCCTCTTGGCAAGATGCTGGACTCTGCCACTGAGTTAGAAATAAATCCGAGCTTTGAAAAAATCACAGTTGGCCCTCCACTCGTTGAGCTTGCACATACTGTCATTGACGACCTGAGTACTGACCAGTACTATGGTTACATGATTTGCAGTGCCATCAAAACTGGGGTCATGCCTGATAGACTTACTTACCTGCAGATAGGTCCAGTCTCACATTCTAGGTGGCTCACAACGGCTCTCAGGTTCTGCAGAATTTGGGTCGCTCATCATAAACTGAAAGGGAACCAGCTTCACAACCTGAGACTTATTGTCCAATTCATCGTGAGTGTCTACTTGCCAAATTGGTTCAACACCAAGGTCAAGTCATCGTTCTCCGAAGGTCAGAGGCATGTTTTCTTCCAGCTTGAGCTCCTGAGGAGTCAGCCAAGGAAGGTTGTTCAGATTGTGGAGCAGACTGTGAGGAGATATTCCTGGTATGCTCATCCCGAGGCAGTTCTGCAGACAATGCTCTGCAGTAAGGATGAGGAGGAGAGAAGAGTGGCAGTCAAAAAGATCTTGGATATGAGACTTATGAGAGGATCTGCGCATGACGAATCAGTTGGTGACGATTCCTTCAGGGTCAGGAAGACTCCTGAAGTCAATCTAGGTGCCAAGACCCTCACTGATCTCATAGATCTGGATAACATCCAGGCTGGCAGTGAGCCCCCCTTGCAGCCTCCTGTGTGTGTTCAAGTCAGAGCTTTCCTGGACAACCCCATGCATGTCCCTGCCTGGCCCCTCGCACACCCAGAGTATACGCGTTGTGTGTACAGCAAGTGAGCGAGGCCAGCAGTCACGTGTACAGCCAGGAGAGGAGGGAAGGCTACATCCGAGCTCAGGTGGTCAGCAGGGAGGTGATGAGTAGAAACAGAAGCAAGAAAGACATGTTCTTTATGGTGTGCAGCAACACCGGGTCGTAGTAGTAAAACCGGTTTTTGTATTTGATGATTTTGTTTTCTAAAGGAATATTAAATTTAATAAATGTGTCAAGATCATTCGTTTTACTATTCTGGATCATTTTTCATCCTAATAAATTAACCTGATACATTTACTTTACTTTAAATAAGCTATTTAGTGGTGTTGGTAAAGGGTGGAAATGCTGAATTTTTCATAAGATTTCCAAGTTAAAATTTGCCTAGCAAAATGAAAACTTTTCAAATCTGGCTGATTCTCTTATAGAACTACATCATTAATACCATGGGCTGATTTTTCAAACTCAAAAAAAAAATTCCTCTCCGTATGACACACCCTAATATATATGGACCCTCGTGTTTCCAAGCCGGATTTGGTAAAATGTTGCTCTGATCACCTAAGCGGCACGGGTGGTCCCCATTAGAGGTTCTTGGCGCCATAAGGTCGTTGAACAGTCTTTGTGTGAAATATAGTAGAGTCTAGGACTGCTTTTATTGTCCTGGTGGCCCAGAGATAGCATACCCCGGTCACAATTATAAGATCGTGGGTTTGAATCCTGGTGGGGTGAGGTGTTGATTATATGTAGAAGTTCGCGTGCTTTATTGGGCTAATGAACTATATGGATCTCGTGTTTCGAAGCGGACGACAAACATTGCTCTGATCACCTAAGCGGCAGTGGTCCCCAGTAGAGGTTCACGGCGCCATAAGCTCGTTGAACAGGCTTTAATGTGAAATATAGCAGAGTCTAGGACTGCTTTTATTGTCCTGGTTGCCCAGAGGTAGCGTTCCCCGGTCACAATTATAAGATGCGTGGGTTCAAATCCTGGTGGGATGAGTGTTGATTATATGTAAGCCTGCTTGCTATTGGGCTAATAAATATTTATGGATCCTCCTTGTTTAGAGACGCATTTGACAAAAACGTTGCTCTGATCACCTAAGCGGCACGGGTGGTCCCCCTTAGAGGTTCACGGTGCCATAAGCCCGTTGAACAGGCTTTGTGTGAAATATAGCAGAGTCTGGGAATGCTTTTATTGTCCTGGTGGCCCAGAGGTAGCGTCCCCCGGTCACAATTATAAAATCGTGGGTTCAAATCCTGGTGGGGTGAGGTGTTGATTATATGGAGAAGTCCGCGTGTTTTATTGGGCTAATGAAATATATATGGATCCTCGTGTTTCGAAGCCGCATTTGGTAAAACGTTGCTCTGATCACCTAAGCGGCACGGGTGGTCCCCATTAGAGGTTCATAGCGCCATAAGCTCGTTGAACAGGCTTTGTGGGAAATATAGCAGAGTCTAGGACTGCTTTTATTGTCCTGGTGGACCAGAGGTAGCATTCCCCGGTCACAATTATAAGATCGTGGGTTCAAATCCTGGTGGGGTGAGGTGTTGATTATATGTAGAATTCCGCGTGCTTTATTGGGCTAATAAAAAATATATGGATCCTCGGGTTTCGAAGCCGCATTTGGTAAAACGTTCCTCTGATCACCTAAGCGGCACGGGTGGTCCCCATTAGAGGTTTACGGCGCCATAAGCTCGTTGAACAGGCTTTGTGTGAAATATAGCAGAGTCTAGGAATGCTTTTAGTTTCCTGGTGGCCCAGAGGTAGCGTCCCCCGGTCATAATTATAAGACAGTGGGTTCAAATCCTGGTGGGGTGAGGTGTTGATTATATGTAGAAGTCCGCGTGCTTTATTGGGCTAATGAAATATATATGGATCCTCGTTTTTCGAAGCCGCATTTGGTAAAAGTTGCTCTGATCACCTAAGCGGCACGGGTGGTCCCCATTAGAGGTTCACGGCGCCAAAAGCTTGTTGAACAGGCTTTGTGTGAAATATAGCAGAGTCTAGGACTGCTTTTAGTGTCCTGGTGGCCCAGAGGTAGCGTTCCCCGGTCACAATTGGAAGATCGTGGGTTCGAATCCTGGTTGGGTGAGGTGTTGATTATATGAAGAAGTCCGCCTGCTTTATTGGGCTAATGAAATATATATGGATCCTCGTTTTTCGAAGCCGCATTTGGTAAAAGTTGCTCTGATCACCTAAGCGGCATGGGTGGTCCCCATTAGAGGGTTACGGCGCCATAAGCTCGTTGAACAGGCTTTGTGTGAAATATAGCAGAGTCTAGGACTGCTTTTATTGTCCTGGTGGCCCAGAGGTAGCGTTCCCCGGTCACAATTATAAGATCGTGGGTTCAAATCCTGGTGGGGTGAGGTGTTGATTAAATGTAGAAGTCCGCGTGCTTTATTGGGCTAATGAAATATATATGGATCCTTCTTGTTTCGAAGCAGCATTTGGTAAAATGTTGGTCTGATCACCTAAGCGGCACGGGTGGTCCCCATTAGAGGTTCACGGCGCCATAAGCTCGTTGAACAGGCTTTGTATGAAATATAGCAGAGTCTAGAACTGCTTTTAATGTCCTGGTGGCCCAGAAGTAGCGTCTCCCGGTCACAATTATAAGATTGTGGGTTTAAATCCTGGTGGGGTGAGGTGTTGATTATATGTAGAAGTCCGCGTGCTTTATTGGGTTAACGAAATATATATGGATCCTCGTGTTTCGAAGCCGGATTTGGTGAAACGTTGCTCTGATCACCTAAGCGGCACTGATGGTCCCCATTAGAG